>NW_022639451.1:3186256-3190295 GCF_010583005.1 Odontomachus brunneus
ATATATATATATATATATATATATATATATTACTGTATAATATATATTTCCGCCACCAAACAGCGATCTCGAAGAAGTGTATTAGGCGTCAGATGAGGATTGTCACTCCTGTGAACTATTAATTTCATATAAAGAAAATTAAAAGAGAAATAGAAGAAGGAGGACGTACTAGGTGGCGGCGGGACGCCATGCGTTCAGGACCCACGAATCTTTTCGTTCCAGAGAGAGAAAAATATCGAAAAGCGCGGTTTGCTAGACTAAGACTCGAGCCCGGATCTTTCCGCTTGCCGGACGACTGTTCTAAACCACTCAGCTACCTGACCCTCCACACTCACGACACTCTCCTCTCCCTAGATAACGCTCAGAGATGCCGTTCGGAAGCGACATCTCTGGCGCTATCCCGAGCGCACGGCGACTACAGAGAGAAACATTTGATCTGTTCTTTTCAGCTGCACCAGTTCAACAGTGCAGGTGGAAAAAATAGACCAATTGTTATTGTACCAAGTGGTACAGCTGTCAGTCTCTCAAATTAGTAATTCCGGAATCGTCGCGAGAGATATCTCTGGAGCGCTTTTGCCGGCCTTTAATTACGGGCCAACTCTGTCTCGTCTGTTTATATACTCGATTTCAATCGTTTTATGAATGAAAATTGCTTTTGTTATTCGAAATACACTATATACTTGCAAGAAATTTCATTCTAGCTAGTAACACGTCGCTAAACTTTATTCACTCACGCGAATATTAATATAAAATTTCGAAATACTCAACAATTTATTTGGCTATTGTTAAATCAGTTTTCCTATTTTTTAACTGTAATATTATTCCGATTATAATGAAACTCAGGGAAAAGTATTTGTGTTTTAAAAAGACCGATTCGCGATTTTGTATATATCCACTGTTCCTCTCAAGATAAATACTAAAAGAAGTATATGAGCAACATATCCTTGGAACTATATGGACCCAGTCTCCCTTGTCATTTGATCGTTGTGAAAGATGTCACGTAAAAAACGAAAAATACGAAGATATGTATTCATATCAAAGCTTTCCTGCGCTACGATTCTCGTTAGCATTAAAATTTTTCAATCAAAAAGCATGTATAAAACATGAAATGCTACTAGAGTATATCTGCTCATTTTACAAACTTAATTATTAATCAATTGAATAGTTTTTTGTTCATTCACTGATCTGCTGTCTTACAGTAAAGAGGTTCAGGTTCTGCGCATTTTTCGTATACAGTAACTGCGGGAAAAGACATCTTAATTGGGACATCAAGTAGTTTTTATTCTTCAGTTATTAGAGACGAAAGTTAATATAACTATCCAGGTACTGCACGAAAACTGCATTAAATTTTTATTAGGAATATGAAATGGAAAGATAATATATTAAGGCAGAGAATGGCAGAGTAACTCAGCTACGAAATTTTCTATAGCAATTTTTATAAAATCCTCTTCGTGATGACGTATCGCGAAAGTAAAGTCCAAAATTGTTATAGCTTCCTCGAGTAAACAAGTCCTCTCTCGGTTTCTCGCACAATTTGATCCCGATACGTATTACCGTCGTGAAATTATAAAAGTGCGATTTAAATTCTTATTTTGCGAAGAGAGACACGCTCTTTTTGCGCGCCCGACGCCCTTTTCTCTCACTGAAGGACGATGATAACGAGCTCCGATCAGGCGTCCTTTTAAATATCGAAGGTGAATCATGCGAAATAAAATATCGGAGGCGCGTTAATTACGCTCAATTGCGCGTGCAGCGAATTGACATTTTTCTCTCGTATTTTCCTCGCGTTGCTCAAAGCGCAAAGATAAGCTCGCATGCTAAATTAGTGACGAGCCACGAGCGGAGCTCGCGATGACTCGTGACATTTACATTCACGAATAATGCTCGCCTCGGATTTTCCATTTCGAGTCGTAGCCGTCGTCCTCGTCGTATGCGTTTCTACGTCGAGCGGCCGCTCGGAGACTCTTAAAGACGGCGGAAATGACATGTTTCGCAGAATAAGATCGCGCGAATCACGGTAAAATTATTCTCATTTCAGTGAAAGAGTGTATAGAGACATGAAAATTAACGGATCAAAGCTGAAAATTGCGCACTCGTGAATTTCTCTCGCTGGCAGCGATAATTAGGAAATGTTACCTTAAAAATTTCTGTGTTTCTGTCGTCTCTTACTTAAAAGGATAAATCGTACACGGAGAAAAGAGATTGGTTGAATTAACCCGAGCAGAAGTTTAACCTCATGGCTGCGTTCCAAAACTCTACTCTACTCGATAGAGTAGCATTTAATTGACCAATGAAAACAAAAAGAAATAAGATTTCTTTATGATGATTGGTTAATTAAATGTTACTCCACTCGCCGAGCAGTATTTTAGCACGTAGTCATGAGTGTTTAGCCACGAGATAATAAATTTCTATGTCTACAATCACTACCAGCCAATAAATTACTTTTCATAACGATCAGATAAATAGGTTTGCTGATAATCAGACAAAAAAAATTACTATGTGTTATGAGATAGAAAATCATAATTAATTGCCAAGCAATAAAGTAACATCCACTTGTTTTCTTCAGAATTTTATGAAATAACGTAATTTCAGTTTTTATTTGCTAATTAATTTTTACATGTTAATGATGACATGTTAATGATCTGCTTAATGTAATCAGATTATTTTAGAATAGCGCCATTTATACTCTATTATATATTTAATAGCAAGATCTATCTATTATATATATAATAGCAAGATAAGGGTGCAAAATCAATTCCGCATTTCATAAAATAATTAATCGTTAACAAGTTGAAAAATAATGAGCTAGAAAATTTAATCTAGCCTGTGTATTAGCTACCTATTAGCTTTTGGCTCAGGTCGGATAATTACATTTCTACTCGGGAACGTGAGAATGACACAACTGAGTGCGTTTTGGTTGAGGGAAATAGAATTTCCGGTTTTTAAGAGAAGTGGATTATATTAAATTATATTAAGTTATTATTAAATTATATTAAAATAATTATTATATAAAGATTAGAAAGTTTTCTATCCTACTGAAATTAAATTTGTAATGTCTAAGGACCGTATATGACTCATAAAAATTAGAAATTTGCTTCCTTTAATTAAAACACATTTAGTTGTTAATTTAAACGATCTTTTTTGCCCGTAGATCTGGTTTAATCCCATAACTTCCACATGTCCGCAATGATCGAAATATCAGGAACCCTTTACACGCGCACGGTGCGAATATATACAGGGTGTTCCCAAAAGGTGGTACCAAATTTTAGGGATATGTAGTACTCGTTAAAACAAACCTAAAACTCTTAATGAACAGTACTCCGAAAACTTTTTATTTCTGAATTATGAAGCATTTTGTTCTATGAAAAATAGAAAATAACTAAAATTTACAATAAATGTTCAATATGCCCTCCGTCCATTTCAACCGTCCATTTCACAATTCGGCACGTCTCCTCATTGAAGATCGAACACGTTCAAAGATTCCGGGTTTATTCCGTATTTATTGACAACAGTTTTCAATTCTCTGAGTCAATTCATCTATTGTATTAACTGGTGTGGCATATACCAGGCTCTTCAAGTGTCCCCATAGATAATAATACAACGGATTTAAATTCGGTGAACGAGGTGGCCATACAACTGGTATGGCTGCGTAATTAGGTGGTCACATATGGGCGTCCGTGAATGAACTGACTAAGAGACTTGGAAACTGTTGTCAACAAATACGAAATAAACCTGGACTCTTTGACTTTCAATGACAAAACATGCCGAAATGTGTATTGACATGAGCCGAAGGCACATTGAACGTTTATTGTAGATTTAATTTATTTTCTATTTTTCACAGAACAAAATGCTTCATAACTCAGAAATAAAAGGTTTTCGGAGTACTGTTCATTAAGAGTTTTTGGTTTGTTTTAACGAGTACTACATACCCCTAAAATTTGGTATCACTTTTTGGGAACACCCTGTATATATATATATATATATATATATATATATATATATATATATATATATATATATATATATATATATATATATA
>NW_022639451.1:3190305-3223589 GCF_010583005.1 Odontomachus brunneus
TATATATATATATATATATATATATATATATATATATATACAGGGAATAAATAAATAAATAAATTAGCACACATAAATAAGTAAAATAATATAAATGAATAAATTGCAGTTACGTTTGGCTTCAGTAAATTCTACATTACTTTCATGAGGTATATTGGAAAGAAATTGTTTCGATTAAGGATGTATTGTCCGTATAATCTCTACAAAAAGTAACTGAAAATTAAAAATACATTAATATTTCTATTTTCCATCTAAGAACGTATAGTGTGTGTGTGTGTGTGTGTACATACACAACAGTTGAATAACAACATTTTTATTTTAACGTCACATTTTATGATTTATTTTATATTATTTTGGACATTTTTTTAAACTTTTACTTTTGAAAGGTAATGAAACTTTGCAAACATCATTTTGAATATTTAAAAATTTTGTAGATTCCTGTTATTATTTTTTAATTACCTTTTCTTTTACTAAATATAACAGCATTATATATTTCCGTAGCTATACGATTTAAAATATTCCCAAGTAGTAAGATTACATCAAATGACATCAATGACGCGTTAATGACGTTAGAGACGTCAGTAATGCGTCATTAAAACGTTTGACATTATTATATTCGCTTAAGCCTAATTTACAATCTGCCCTTTGCTTCCTGTTTCTTGTTCTCTGTCTTTTTCTGGCTTAAAGTTTAAAGTTTGAGTCAGAAAGAGATAAAGACTAATCCACAATATATCCTTTGCTTCCTGTTTTTTGTTCTCTGTCTTTTTTTACTCAAGGCTAAAGCCTGATCTACAATATACTCTTTGCTTCCTGCTTCTTTCCTTTTATCTCTTTCTGACTCAAATCTTAAGCTTTAAGCCAGAAAAAGACAGAAGACAAGAAACGGAATGCAAAGAGCACATTGTAGATTAGACTTTGTAGTTTAAGTCAGAAAGGGCTAAAGAGAAAGTAATAGCAAGCAAAGAACACATTGTGGATCTTTACACTTTAGAGTGAAATAACTTTCGAGATCCAGACTCTAAATCAATGTCAAATCGTGACCACTTTTGCGATATAGATCAATCTTTAATGTTTGCAAAATTATTTCGATTTTGTTTTCGAGATATGGACAATACATGCTTCATCACGAATTTAACAAATTAGCAAGTCAGGCACGTGGGTTGAATTAAACTAATCAGACACACTTACTTGCGCTGCCATCACCCGCTGGCGTTCGGCGATCAGGGAGCACTTAGGGCACAGGCATTCCCTGTAACGACACTCTCGCTTGTGACCCCTCAGCCACGAGATCAGACCGTGGTTCCTGCAGCGGGCGCATTTCGGCCTCCTCTGCTTACCCTCCGCCTCGTTGTCCTCGTTCTCCGACCTGTTCTTGCTCTTGCCGCGAAGCATAGCCCCCTTGGTCCTTCGCTGTGTCTCTACTCGCCGCTCGTCCACATGGTTTCACCACCGCGCGCGGGATCGTAAGTCCTCCGATTACTTCATTTATCTGCCCGCGCACTTCCTTACCGGTGACTGAGGAGTGCGCCAATACTCTCGCAGATTAATCCTCTCCGAACCTCTCGAGATTTTTCATAGATAGCCCGGAGATCGATAGACGCGATATCGGTAGACGCTGATATCGCAAAATTACAGCAGTGAAGTCCGAATCGCGTAAAAAAAATTGTAACGTCAATAATTATTGTTACATCATTTGCTGTACCCAAAGAGGCTTTAGAAATTAAATTTTATATCGTCAGCTGCATAATTAATTATCCGTCTAGCCTGGTGCGATTAATTAGAATAAGTTATCTATCGATTGCTTCAAGAGGCAAGAGGATTGACCGAGTCGGAACCGTCTCGAAGGAGTCGAAAAGCGCGCGAGGGTTCGATCGGGCCCACCAACTGCGGGAGAATGCCGGGGATCGCGGTGGCGATTTTCGCGGGAGTTCTTGACACGATTGTTGATTCGGAACTGCGCGCGAGCCGCCTCTGCTAATCGCGTCTCGTCTCGAGATGTTCGTTTCTTCCGCGCTCGCGGCGATTCGGTCGGTTCGATTGGCCGCGACCGATGTACGCGACGTTAGGCTCTTCTGCGCGATTCTGCGGCATCCCGGTGGAGGGTCGAGAAGACAAACACCGGCTGGACCACCCTTCCTCGGCGATTGGTTCCGTCTTGTTTGCTCCTGCCGCCACTCCTACCGAGAGACGAGAGAGATCCCTCGGCATCGCGGGACGAGATCTCGACGTAGTCGATCGCGCACCCAGCCGTAAGCTATGATTTTGTCTTATTTCCGTGTTATACCCCGCGCAAGGTGAGAAAGTGCGACGGCCGACGCACCGCGAGTCGAAACAGGCATGTCGACGGATAGTAAGCGAAGCAAACGCTCCTCGTGGCACTCGAAGGTGGAAACAAAAACGTTTGTCTTTGTTCTCCAAAAGAGCGCGACCGATAATCTCAATATTTACACTAATCTGGCACACAGAGATGGTTCTCGATGAATTTTATATTGGGGGAATCTAGGAGAGTTTACTAAGGTTTTAAAGCTCCTGCGGAACACTGGGTTGACGCCAGAAACGAGACATGCATCCGAAAAATTCTTGCGTGCCATTTTCAAATAAAAAGATACTTGTATGTAAGAACACTTCAGATCGCTTGAGCATACTTGCAAAATGCTTCGGAAACTATCCTTTTCTCTTAACAGCCAATAAACAGTCTTAAAATTAACGTGGAAAGGTAGGTTAAAGAGGAAGGTTGCATGTGTTAATTTTAAGATTATTTATTGACTGTCAACAAAAAATAATAGTTCTCGGAGTATTTTATAAGTATTCTCATACAAACATGTTTTTATTTGAAAATAGCACATAAGAATTTTCGGCATGCGCTTTTTCATTTCTGACGTCATTAATCCAGAGTTCCACAGCAGTGGCCTTAACTCTTTCGCATCAGAAGCTTTAACTCTAGAAGAGTCAATTAGGGAAAAGTCTAAAGGAGTCACCCGGAATAGTTGTCACAAAGCTTATATCTCACGTAATAAATGGTGTATATTCTTCTTTATGGTATAGATTGCTTGTATTGTGTTTGTTGGATATGCAAAATGGCTTATGACAAAAACATGACATACAGTATTTACAAGAATTTTTCAAAATTGTGAATTTTGTGAATGAATTTTTTCTTGTTTCCATTTTTATTCATCCGTTAGCTTTGGAATTCTTGGTCGCAATTTCTCTTTAGTTGAATGAATATTATGTAATTTAGTTGAAGAAATGTTATGGGTCTAACGCTAATTTTTTCTGCATTTAGTTAACAGTTACTACAAGATAATCGATAAGTATAATCTCCTTTATTCCAAATGATTATTCGGGTTAAGTTGACCCAAAGTGAAATTAGTGGTCCCACTAATCATTTAGTTTCACTTAGTTTTACTATCCACTGGTAGTCGTTGTGGGTTTATCACTGTGACGTTGTTTATACAAGAGTATGAAAGCATACGCAATGATATGTTGTACATATTATAACATTGAATCCACATATAAGGTCCTACAGCTTAAAGTTATTGTTATAAAGTTTGTGAGATTTACTATCTTCTTTTAATTCAATAGTTGTTTATTACAGCTAATAAGATATCACTAATTTTCAAGATTCAAGATATCTAAGATATCATAAAGCACTTAAAACAGAAACAATTTGTCTTGCTTCTTTTGCATGAAAGACATGTGGCAACTAACTCTGGGGATATGGGATGAATAGGAACATTTCCATGACATTGCTATAACTTCTTTGTGTATAAATATTGTTGCGTCCGCTCTTTTGGGAACGAGGATCGATTCGCTGGTTTTTCAACGTGAACGAAGTGTCGAGTTCTGGTGAGTCCTGAACAGCTGAATACATGTTTCCCGTGATAACGAGTAAACGGGAGAAAACGGAGTCGTGCACGAGCCTCTGAGCCGAACTGACGTGTAGCATATCGGGGCGATTTTGTGAGATACGATTAATAGTACGAAAGTCTTGTAAATAGCTTTCCATTAAACACTTAATTTTTTCAATAAATGTGTTTATTTCTTTGCCCGAGCGCGAGTGAGCGCAATATTTTTGAGGCTCGTCCGGGACAGAATCGAAATCCCGAACGTGATCCCGAATGGTTTGGGATCGAGCAGGATTGAGCGAGAACGTGAGCGTGCTGGCGGATTGAAATTGAAATCGCGAGTGAAGTATTGCTACTGTGGGACATGTCGACCATGTATACTCCAAAGAGGACGCGAGGACAGACCCTGATGTTGAAGGAGCTGCACTCCTGCTCTCGGGCGACGGACGTCGAGATGACCAGGGAGAAACGAAGGCTCCGAGGGTGACGCTGCATACGGCGATGGAGGAAGAAGCTGCGGGATGTCGCGGAAGAAACAGTTCCGGCGACAGCAGGTAGCGGGGAAACCAAAATCAGCTAAGTCGTTTAAAAAAAAAGTGCGGCAATTGATTTTTATCAAGACCGGAAAAAGATGGAAAGAATTGCTTGAGCCGAGGAAAAGAAGTACGGGCTCTGATGTATTAGTTGCGCATGTTAGTTCGAGTTTTAGTGGGAAGAAATATAGTAAGAATTGAAATTCATTTTGTAGAGAGTGATTAGAATCTAATTAGGATTTCCTAGAGTTAATGAAAAATCGTGACTTGATTTAAGGCCGGTTGTTCTAACTTCTTAGTAATTTAACTGATAATTAAATTATATATCTGCCTTTATCTAAGTTGAAGAAAAAACAAGGATATATGATGTAACTATCAGTTAACTTACCAGGAAGTTGGAACCAACTCCTAATAGAATTGATCCACATGATTTCACATTCGGAGCTCAGTATTGTATATGCATTTATGCTTGCTCTTCCGTGTTTTCCGATTTCAGTCTGATACTGGAGGAGTTGTAGAGTCAACGGAACGACGAAACTAGGAAAGGCTTAACCAGGTTTGGTCGGATAATTATGAGAAGACCGCCTTACTCATGGTTTTTGACCGTGGTTTTTTCGTGGGACATAGGGCGAATGTTGGGGCGGGGACAAGGGAAATTTCAGCAGAGAATGTTGGGTCCACGAATGTTACTCCTCCTCTTCTTGTCCGAAGATTGGAGTCCGGGAGATACATGAAGTAGAGACATTGGAGTTACATCGACCTTCAAGAGGATGGCTGTAAGAAATCTGAAAAGAACGGTGCCTGGAGGGCATATACTGAAAGAAAAGTCTGGTAATAATTAACAAATGCATTTGGTTAAACGTTTTAATGCGATTAAATTAATTTGATAATGAGTATCAAATACGGTAATAGTTACCAATTATTTGGTAATCATTGCAAAATAAGTTAAACAAAATCTTAAATTAGTTAATTTGATCAAATGATTAGGTAATTAATACTAAATAATTTGGTAATAATTACCAAATAGTTTGATAATTACGAAATTATTTGATAAAAAATGTGTCCTGTATCAGTCTAAACTAGTAGAAAGTATTATTAAACAATATAATTTTATTTAACAAATTGCTTGGTGATACATACCATAAGTGGTAATAGTTATCAAGCCTTGCTAAGGCTATTAGCTAATATTTATCAAATTATTTAGTTATATGTCAAATTGAAACTATTTCACCAAGCATTTAGTAACTATTATCCAGGTTGAATATTATCAAATTTTTTTCAGTGTTCAGCAGCAGCTCAGGCTGGGGCAGGAAACCATTTTAGTCTCCGAAAAGCAGCATTGTGGAGGAAGATCTCCATTTCAATTGCTTGTAACAAAAGCTCTTATGGAATAGTCTTTAATCCCAGTGGCCTAGATTGAGGAGTCAAAGTATAAAATAAAGATGGCTTTTCGTTATATTTCCGCGTGTATTAAATATAAAATATAAGAAAAGTTTTATATAAGTAGCTTATTTTATTTTTAGCTATATTATACGTGATCAAAGTTTCTATCCTGTCAAACTTTAATTACAAACAAAAAAGAGATTCAGGCAGTGCTGTTAGATAAGCTCTTTTCGTGAGCGCATATTAAAAATATCGGGAAGTATAGAAATATATAATCGTGAACAGAAAGATTGTTCGTATTTTCGTATAAATTTTGAAATGCATCTATTTTGTTCAATAGAAGAATTTAAGTACCGCTAAAGAATAAATATATTGATTCTGAATAGATTCTTATAAATTCTTCAAAAATTTGTAAATAACTCTTTAGGAATATCCATATAGTAGCCACAAACACAATACCTTTAAATAATTTAATTATATACTCTATTTACATTCACGTTATATTCAGTACGCATGCCCGAAAAAGGGACTCGTCTAATGATACTGGATGAAAGTATAATTAATCTTTGTAATAATTTTAATAAAATCAACATTATAATGAATTAATACCGCAAAACTTGAATTTATTAATTTTAACTTGCCTCTTGATTGAAAAAGATAACGTATCTTTTTCTCATGCATCTTAATGCTCAAATAATTATATCTTATACAAATTGAAATATGTAATATTTTTTTCAAAGTTTTTTTCATAAAAGTATTGATAAGAGAGCCAAAATATTAATTTTTTTAAATTTATTTTCACAAAGTTTTTACAAATTTTTATGTAAACTCACGTTTTCATCGCATTTCTTTTTTATATTCGCAATAAAGTGAAACACTTAAGTGAATATTTTTTTTACAAACACTTAAGCGATCATTTTTTTATATAATTTTTTCTCTATTCTATATGTACAGGGTGTCCTACAACTGGTAGAACAGAGGTAGGTAGGGGATGCAATTTGGAACTGAAAGTTCGTCTTCCATTTTTGGACCCGACAATTAGTTAACGAGATATTAATTAATTAAGTCTGCCAATCCCTTAGCGCCCTGAGTGAACGCTCAGGGGCGTAGGATGCCGTGGGCTCCTCAAAGGCTCTGCTTGTCCGTTTTTCTCTCCTTTTTGTATACACATACTAAAATTATTCACGATACTCAACCACCGACATACAGAAAACATTCAAATCACCCACTCGAAGGAAACATACTACACATGCCCTCCCCCTCCGGGACATAAAGTGCAACCACTCCGCCCACTCACACTAAAAAGATTCAAATTATCCATGCACTCATAACCGTACACAAAAACACCCATACATCACTCCCACACATTGAAAACTTGTCACCCCTAGCCTCGGTCAGGCACCCATCCACACATCCATTCATCCATATTTATTCCTCTGTGATACAAAAAAGGGGAGAAAAACGGACAAGCAGGGCTTTTGAAAAGTCCACGGCGCTCTACAGCCCTGAACGCTCACACGGGGCGCTAAGGGATTAGCAGACTTAATTAATTAATATCTGATTAATTAATTGACGGATCCAAAAATAGAAGAGGAACTTTCATTTCCAAATTTCACTCCCTACGTATTCTTAACGGGTGTTCTATCAGTTTGTGGGACACCCTGTATACTTAAAAATATATTTATAATTTTCTATTAGCACTAAATTTTTTTACTAGTATTTTTACGGAATTTGCTATAATTTTTTACCTAAATTCTGAGTAAATATCAAATCCTTTTTGTCACTTTTAAATGCAATATAAATTAATCCCTAATTTTTTCAAATTTTTTATATTATTTCTGAGATATGAATAATATATCCTTAACTCTGATTGTAACACTAGCACCTCCCAAACATTCTAGTATGAATTTCTTTCTAATTTGCATTCAAGTACTTCCACGAAACAATCCATGAGAATCATATTAAAAGTAAAACAAAAATGAACAATGATTACAAGTTGTACGGTAAATGATTTTATAAAATTTAATCAAATTTTTGATAATATCTAATACATAAAATGAATATTTCATCATCAAAATTAATAACATTACGAAGAAACGAATATAGTTTTCAGTTCATTCTGATTGCACCTAATCTATACAGTGTACAAAAGTCAGCACAGGCTGACCGTGAGAACCATTTAATAAATATTGTAACAGAACTGAAAATTCTGAACGTTTCTAAAGTGAAGGAGAACTGGACAAGGTCGTAGGCAAGGTCGTGCTGATAGAAACGAGAAAGAGAACGTTGCCAAGAATCAAGAATCGTTTAATTCGCAATTACTTCTCACGAGTACAGATTCGTAGCTGGTTAACGATTTTCTTTTTTTTTCGGTCGATAATGAATGAGCAAATTCGTCGCGATAACAAGCCTATTTATTCCAGCGTATTGGTCGCTTATTTTAAGTAGATAATTAGACACTCTTTTGCGCGCCATTCTACGTGCACTCTCGCGCAATAGTGGAACGTGTGTAATTAGCGTGTGTAATAGAGAGAGTGGGAACGCGCGATCATTTCTCTTTCGTGTCCTGCTGTGCATTCACGCGTGTTTTCTTAACGCGTGAAAGAACTTTCCGTGCCGTCGAGCGCTACCAGCTCTCAACAGCTGAAAACCTCTTGAACTCGGACACCCTGATATATCTCGACGGCGTCACGGGATCGATACGAAGAAATTCGAGGAACGAATAGGATACACAAAAGAGCAGCCGTCATGGAGATGACCCCGACATGGGGTATAATATTCGAACATCTTTCGACTCTCCTCGCAGATCGCGTCCGATCGCACTGGCGATTAAAGATTTCTCAAATGTATAAATATTCGACGAGAGAAGGACAATGTTAGACAATGCAATTTGGACATTTCTACGTCCTGAACGCTGAGAAAAATCCCTGGTAGAAATGTATGCAGTTCGCGTGAATGTCCGCCCAGTTGTTGTTTAATATTAATGCGTTCTCATTAGTTGTGAAAGTACTACGTAGGAACTGGACAAGAACTCGACAAAATTTTATTCAGTAATTGAAGCAGTTTGCTGTATAATATGTGTACAATATGTGTATTCTTTCCAAGACATAGTAATGTTTATTCAGTTTTATAATGTACACATTTGCAATGTCCATCGTGAACGTGTGTAAAACACGTTTAACATGTCTATTTAATTTAAGACATATTTATTTATTTATTTAAAACATATATTTATTTATATTGTTTGAAAAAAAGGTCAAAATTGCGTAAACAATTGAACATCACGGGGAAGAAAAGAGATAGAAAAGCACGGAGCAAGAAAAAGAAATTAAGAAGAAATAAGGCATTTGATGATATTAAATTTTGTGGTCAGAGATGACTACCAAGATTAGAAATGAAAGTAAACAAAAGAGAAATGAGATATATATGTTAAAACAATACAGAATTTCATTGCGATAACAGATAAAGAACACATCAGACTATGCTGGTGCCAATGACATAAACAAAAACTTTCATGACAGTTCAAGCCTGAGGAAGAATCTGATAAAATAATACACGTATAAGAATGGAAAAAGATCATATGTCATTTGCGAAAAATATCACGTAAAAAGCGAGAAACATGAAAATATATATTTGTTATTAGACACTGAAGATTGCTGTGACGCTCTCATCAGCATTGAAATTTTGTACAATAAATGTGAATAATAAATAAGATACTATAAATAAGACACTAACGACCAACCTGCTCGTTTTAAAAGCAACAAACTTGATTATTGATCAATTGAATAGCTTTTCGTTCATTTCTTGTTTTGCTTTCGTTCGATAAATGGACTTTTCGTGCACAGTAACTGCAGGGAAAGCGTTACATTCGAGCGTTACATCTTGACTTGGAATCTCAAGTAGTTCTGCTCTTCAGCTACCAGACATAACTGTCCAACATAAATGGAAAACTGCATTAAATTTCTACTAAGAATCATTCGATCGACGAGAGCGGAAGGAGAATTCTCCCTTCTCTCGCTCTCTGCTACTGCTTTATATTTTTACTCTTGCGCAAGATTGCACAATCAATTCCCCCAAGTTAGAGAAGTAATGTCGAAAGATATAGACAGATTAAGATACCTCGAAATTAATTAATACCTCAATCGCACGGAGCCGTCGTTTAGATCAGCGTCTTCGAGTTCAAGGAACATCGCCGAGTATAATCCTTACTTAATCGGCATCGAGATTCGTTCCGCACGCGACCTTCCTCTCTGCTCGCTCGTGTCACCCTTACATACCTCGTGTCTGCTACTCGCCTCGCCTCGTTTTATCGCACGTCTCCATCTTATATCGGGTTTCGCGGGAAGCAATTATTCTCGTAAAGCGTTGTATTTCGTTCATCGCGCAATCAACGAGGACGCGGGTTCAAGAGAAGTCGCTTCGACAAATCATCACTTACGGCAAGCTTAAGCCTAAGCAAACGCCCGTCAAGGCAAACTCGCACTTTCAAATATCGTCAAATCGTCGTGCGATTTGTGTGTGTGCGTGTGTATGTCTGTATCTCTCTCTTATGAGCGAGATAACCGACAGGTGGAAAGTACGAAGCGCGATCTCGAGATTTTTCACACTCCAGAAACAGAAATCACTTCAACTCAGAATACAAGGCGTAAGTTTCACTCTGGAAAATCGCCCGCGACTCGAAAGTAAGAGCGATTCTTACCTGAAGATAAGAAATAATGTGAGAAAATGTAGCCATCAGTAGAAATTCGCGTGGATCGTAAAATAAAAGTGATCTCTACTTGAGAAATCGCGTAATCTCGGCCGAAATCTCGGCTACTCTCGAAGTCTCGTGCGACGAGACGTAATTGTAATAAAAATGAAAGAGCATACACACACATACACACACACACACACACACACGCATATGGTTAATTAACACTTAATATCGGACAAACACGCTTGGTCGGCGGGAACATTCACGCTGTTCTTCGAAGTTACATCGCGACCTGGCGGAGATCTCGCCTCGCGAAGTACGAGTCTCCCTCGACAAATAGAACGTAAGTTACCAGGAACGACCGCTCGCAATCGGCGACCTTTTGTACACAGGAGAGCTCGTTGCATTTAAAAGCATGTCAAAAAACTCGCCGCCTCTCGCCTCGGGCTCGCAATCCAGGGACGAGATATAATACCCTCTTTTCCTCATCTTCTTCTTCCTCTTCTTTTTTTTTCTTTCATTACTGATATGATTCATTGATATGGTCCGTCGTAAGTTACACTACATCGTTACTTGCTTGTTTGCTTGTCGGTTTGTTTGTATTTGTGCGAAGAGAATTTAGGAAGAGTCCGCAGTTGCCGCCGTAATAATTACGGCGACGCAGTAATTACGGTGCGCGACACTCGTCGAACGACGCTTCGGGCCGGATTTCATATCGCTCGGGTGTGAAGGTGTACGTGTGTATGCGTATATATATATATATATATATATATATATATATATATATATATATGTGTTTAATCTATGTTTAACTGTCAGTGGACACGTCTGTGATAATGAAGACTTCGCCTCTTTCCGCCAGCGTGTATACGGGATGCGGGGGAGGAGGGGGAGGCGAAGTAAACGTTTACTCGCGCGAACTTATGCGAAACTCCCCCGAAGGAGAGAACGGTCGGTTATCTTCAATATCTTCTTCGTCGCCGTGAACGCAACGCGCGGCGTCGCGTCGCGAACGAAGTGTAATATCACTCGGAATGAACACTCTTACCCCTCGCGCATCCCTTCACGGCCTCACGGCTCCGGGTCGCGATACGTTTCGTTCACAGACTTGTAGAATAGACTGCACACTCTCACACGGAGAAGGTGTTGTGGCGAAAATTACAAGAAAGATCCTTACAATCCGTGCATAATTATGATCGAAGTTGCTGCATATTCGCAAAAAGGACATATAATAGCTCTGATAAAAGTTAATTGGGGAAATAAGGCTTTAAGAATCAGATATTGCAGTGCTGCAATAAAATGAAAGAGAATCGCAAAATCGCGTGGTATCACGTTTATAATCATTGAGAGATCGTAATATTAAACCAAACGTTTTGGTTTTATCTCGGACTCTCTTCAGTGATAGAGGCAATAAATAATAACATTGGTAAAACTCACATGCGAACAGTTTGAACCATCGTATAAAAAACAAATATCAAGTAACTTCAAATAGATTAAAAACACGTCGCTGTGTATTTGCTTAAAAATGTTATGCACGCGTTTAACCTTTTACTATAAAATTATTCTAGTTGCTTGAATGTTTGTTATGTACATTAAAAAAAAATAGTTGAAAATCCATTTGTAGGATACAAAGTTTATTTCTGTGAAGTAAAGTTTGTTTCTCTTTATGAATAGATTTTATACCTCACGGATAAATTTTCAAGTATTTTTTTCTCAGTGTAGTATATTACGTGGAATGACAAATTTTTACTATTTCTGTAGTATTGCTGTATTACATGCCATAGTAATTTATATTGCGATTTCAGTATAGCCCGGCTTTACAAAAGACATAAAAAATATATAATTTTGAAGTAATTTTTACTACAACATTTTCTCCGTGTATGGGACAGTTGATGACAAGACTGAAGGATCAAATGCTTTCTCTGTCAAACAGTACTCTAGAAGGGAGCGATGTAAGAAAAACAACAGAGAGTAAAACATAGCGAAAGAAAAATCGCGTATGATCGCTTCTTCTCCTTTGTTCTCCCCACCTAATAGACAATCAGATAAGGAAAGCATCTATTATCCTCTCTTATGATGACTTCATCTCTCTTACAGCAATGCGCAATCTATCTTATATGTTTGCGGTTTCATCTGAAAAGTTTCGCTCCTCAGGTGCGTGAGTGTGCGCACATATGTGTGTAGTCGGTTGCAGAACGGCTGAGACACTTTCTTGTAAATAAAGTTAAGGGTGTTTTAAGTTGTCACAACTGCGAGTCACTGTGCCTGTCCACAGGTTTGCGTGATAACCGGCTATGATAAGAGCCGAAGTGATGATATTCGGAGTAAATATGTTGGTTCTTTTTGTTATACAGGGTGCCCCAGACTTTCCTCCTCAATTTTTATGGAAACGTAGAACGGATCGAGATGAATATAAAAGTCCCGTACCATTTTGTGATATTCGCAATAAATCTCGAGATACTAATTTAAAGAGATGATTGGTGAATGGCGCGATATGGTAGATGAGCTGTAGTGGTGCCGTTTGCCGTTATATACTTATATATTAGATCAAACTGAACAAAAAAGTCCTTTACTATTTTGCAAATGATTACATAGATTTTTAGATATTAATTAAACAAGATTTGTGCATTATCACACACAATCATGTGATAATTTTCTTTCATTAAAAAATCTACGTAGTTATTTGCAAAATGATAAAAGGCTTTTTTGTTCAATCTAATCTGGTATACAAGCACACAACAGCACACATCGTTACTACAGCTCATCTATCATCGTGCGTGATCATTCACTAATCTTCTTTAATTAATATCTCGACTATTATTGCGAATATCTCAAAATGGTATAGGACTTTTATGTTCACCTCAATCCATTCTACGTTTTCACAAAAATTGCGGATGAAAGTCTGAATACCTGTATACATACGGTTTTCTTAAACTCTCCGTTGCAATTGTGACGTCGGATGTCTCATATGCTGTCACTTTGTTCTGTCATAACCGTACGACCTTGAATTATAAATGTCTAAATAGGCGAATACATACAATGTAAAATAGGACATCGGACTTACAATGCAAAACATTAAAGTGAAGTCCACAGAGAACGCCAGCAAACACTCGAGAGAAACACTTACGATGATAAAAACAATGATTTCTTCATAAATTTTACATTATGTAAGTTTGTTCTATTAACCATATAGAGAGAAGAACATTCTTGTTTTGAAAATATCTTTACTGTTGACGTGTAAATCTTAAAATAAAATTACATAATGGTAAACAAAGATATATATGTATAAGCTATTTGCAATACAATAAATTTTATTGACTGAACAAAGAAAAATGTATCGTTATTATCCAAAAATAATTCATGAACGAAAATCACAAAATATTCAACAAAGAAAAATGTATCGTTATTATTCAAAAATAATTCATGATTCAACAAAGAAAAATATATCGTTATTATTCAAAAATAATTCATGAACGAAAATCACAAAATATTAGCTAATGTAATGAGAATATGATGTTTTTAAGTGTCGGAGGGGAGAATATATCATTATCATCAAGATTATATTGCATTTTTTACTATTGCAATATTCAAATTAAATTATCATTGTCGAAATTCGAGACTTCAAAGTTCTTCTAATAAAATTATATGTCGTTGTGAAACAATGATCGCAAGTTTGAATATATTAATTTTAAGTAGACACACTAATTTTCTTCCCTGTGCAGTGCCTTTTTAATGGCATCGTCACAAACCGACTGCTTTAACGGACAATCTCGACCAATATTTAAACAAGTTCTTACGTAACTGTCTACTGTACAAGTCCGTCAGCAGTGGCCCTGGATTATAACAACTTGGAGCGCTCCCAACTTCGTCAAGAGAAACGTGTCCATGTTCTTCTGCAACCGACTAAAGCCGCCGCTCGTTATCGCACTCCGTCGTCTCGTCATCGTAATCATCATCATTATTATTATCATTATCATCGTCATCGTCGTGCGATAAGAGAGAATTCATTAATCTCGATGCAAGTACGATGGCGTTTTTCGAGAGAAGCTCGGCTCTCCCGGCTCGGTCTTTCGAGATCCGCCGAGAAAAGAAGCGCTGGACAACTCTTCCGACTCGCAATGAAAATAAAAACGACATCCTTAACCTCGACGGTGACTCCTAGTCAGTCTCTCGATCGGCGCGCGCGATTCGTCGTCCTGCGATCTCGCAATTAAGGCAAAAGTACCGATGTGTGTACACATATCTCCTACACTGAGAGAAATTATCCGATAAAAAATTAACAAACGGATATTTCCGATCAAGGTATCGATGAATTTTTATACCCGATCAGGAAATATCCGATAAGAAATATCGGTTCATAATTTTTTCATCTGTTTATCTAATGAAATGACATTATGATCGGAAGTATTCGATTAAACTTAATCGGATATTCTGATCGGATATAAAAATGTATCGGTATTTTGATCGGAAATATCCGTTTGTTAATTTTTTATCGGATAATTTTGTTGCAGTGTAAATATTCTTATTGTGTTTTCGTTAAATGCAAATATTCAAACCTTTCACATAGAATGCATGTGCTGATTCAAGACATGTATACGTATTCTCTGTGTGTTGAAAGTTCAGATGTTATTTAAGACCAGAACAATGAGAATGTCCACAATAAGGTACGTATTTGAGAACTGGTACTTTTATCTTAAGTTTCTCTTGGCCGTCGAAAGGAAGTGTAAAATAGGAAGGAAGAAAAGAAGAAAGAAATCGCAGACGCACACGGTCGTCGTCGTACACTCACGTATTTATCGAATTACTCTACACGGGGAAAAAAGATTGCTTGAATCAACATGACGACAATAGCAATAACAACAACAATCTATATTTACGGGAATATACATTCTCTAGTATATATGACAAATATTATCGCAGATGGACAGACAAGAAGATAATAAGAAGAGGAAAATTAGATATGTACAATAGATGTTGAATAAGTGGAAGAGAAGAATATAGAAGCAATGAATAAAATGACACACACGCGTGCATACACACACACACACACACACACACACACACACACACACACACACACACACACACACACACACACACACACACACACACACACACACACACACACACACACACACACACACACACACACACACACACACACACACACACACACACACACATACACACGCTCACACACAACTATGGAATACAAAAGTAATATATAAAATAAAATGACGTACGCGTTTCAGTTGGAGGAAACGGAATTTCTGCTTCTTACATATCGAATTTGGCTCGTGACGACCCAAGTTAGATCAGAAATTCTATTTTCTTCGATAAAAACGCTTCTAGTTACGCCACTGTAGTTCCAATTCGATGAATCTCTTCTCCCCGTGCAGCGCCGTCGATCGGCGAAAATCAATCTCCCCGCGAAGTTTTGCTACTATCACTAGTAAAAAGGCTCGAACTCGCGTCGAATCTCTCTCCCAAGAGACGATTTCGATCCTCGACTGCGATCGATCGCGACTCATCCGCGAGCGGAAGATATACTCTTCGATATACTTCCCCGCTCGTCGATTTTCGCGTCGATTTTATGTGTGAGTGGGCTGCCCCTTTCGCTCGTCGTTATTAACCCTAATCTAGCACACTGGCGGCATTTTCGATTTTTCATTTCGTGTCATCCGCAACCTAGTCAAGACTAGTCGAGGACTTTCAGTTCACGCGCTAGAAAGAAGTTATAGCGGAGATAAGAGATTTAAACGTAGTTGGAGCAATTTCCATCGCTTGTCATATAACACACGGAACGACGAAGTTGCTTTCAGGTCGTTCACTGACCCCAGTGTGCCAGATTAAGACGCCGAAGCTTAAAATAAAGATGTAAAATAAAGATGACTTTTCGTTATATTCTGGTTCTTCACATTAAATATAATATGTACGAAAGGTTTTATGCGTTTTATTTATTTTTGGCTACATTATATGTGATCGAGGTTTCTGTCGCCGTCAAACTTTAATCACAAACAAGAAAATAAAAATTCAAATATAGCTAATTTTAATTAATTTTTTGTAACAATTTCTATAAAATTACAATAGATTAATGTAAAAGCAAAAACACTATTAATGATTTTATTCGTTTCCCTTGGTTGAAAAATGATGTATTTTCGTGTACCCAAATAATTACATCCTTTGCCAAATTGAAATATGTAATATTTTTTTTTAAAGGTTCAAGTATCGAGAAAAAAATCCTAGAGTGTTAATTTTTTAAATTTATTTTCAGGAAAGTTACAGATTTGCATAAACTCACATTTTCCTTTCATTTTTATTTACATTTGCAATAAAATGAAATACTTAAGTAAATACTTGCGATCACTCCTGTGATCATAACTTTATTCTACAGACTTGAGAGTATATATATTTTTTTTAAAGATTTTGATTAACCATTTTATGGAATGTAAATAAACGGGGACGAAAACGACCCCAGTATGCCAGATTGAGACGCTCAAAATATGTGTGCCAAGTGAAGATTAATCAACGGGCTCAAAGCAACGCTATTTTTCCGCGCTTAGAAGTAAGAGACCGGGCAAAACTAATTATTTTAAACATGTGAAAGATGAAATTCCTGCTTGTTTGATTCTAAAATTTGTTAAAGAACAGTAGAAATAATCGATTTCATTAACTTACCCCGTTTTCTTCGAAAGGGTAGGCAAGAAGGATTAAAACGTATACAAAGGAAATGGAGAGTTTTTCGCGGAAAGACGCGAAAGAAACGGAATGCTCGGCGAAAAGCCAGCCCGATGTGTCCTCACGTGTTCACACGCCGAACACATGTCTTTCTTTCTCTCTCTGTCTCTCCCTCTTTTCGTCTCTTTCTCTCCCTCGTTACACCGATTGGACCCAAAAATTAAGAGGATACGTGTTCGTGTTTTCTTTTTTTTTTTTTTTTAAGTATCCGTTTTTTACGTCCTCCTGCTCTTCTCCTTCTCTCTCGCTATTCCGAATATTCTCCGAAGCTCGATTTTGTATAACATCTGCCTCTCGCTCTCGACGAGATATTTTCTATTGATTTAAACCTGTCGTATCCTACATACGGGGTGTGCGTTCCGTGGGCGCGCGCGGATGCTTCGGCGAGTCGGTCGATTTGTCTTTAAGGGAAGCTCGATCGACGGTGTCGACATGTTACCTAACGGGTGCTTCGCGAGCATCATGTGATTCGATGTATAATTCGCTTCCCCGCGCGTGAAGTGTTTCTCCCTTTACCTTCGTTTAACCCCTTAAGTCTACGTCATGCACTTGACTAGCGCGGCGCGGCTTTCGTGGATGTCGATACAGCTAGACAATTATTCGCAAGCTGGGGACTCCAATTGAGACAAGAGCTATCAGTTGGCTCCGACAAAGAACGGGACTCTCTCTCCGTGAATGACGACGACGCGTCTTCGATCGCGTGGGCCGGCATGCCTCGACGGCGTCTTCGTCAAAGAGGAATCGAGCCCACGTCAGAGTCGGCTAGTCCGAGGGATCGCGGGAATCACCCCCCGTATGCACGTACGATTTGACCTACTTAGTCGCAAAAATCTACATCGGCCCATTTCGCATCTCTAAATGTTACGTTACGTGAGAAAATCGCAAGAGAGTGTTGGTTAATCGATAAGAAGCAGCGCGCGCGTCGCGCCTCTCTTAGATCTATATGTACTTTGAAAAACAGCGATTAGTCTACTTCTTCTCCTTCTTCGATCTCCCTCTCTTTCTCTCTCTCTTCCTCTCTCCCTCTCCTTTTCTCACTCAACTACGGATAAACATTTTTCAACAGCTAAGCGTAGCCATTAGAAAACGACACTTTTTCGCACTTTCCCTACGAAGACAATGGTACGTACGTAGACTTTTGTGATGAAGTCTGCGCATATACGCATAAATCTGTATACATTGGTGTTGCAACTATGTATACGTTTTTCTATATAAGTAAATATGTATGTTTGTTTCTCTGTGTGTGTGTGTGTTTGTGTATTCGTGTGATGTGTCGTGTGTGTATTTTTTTATATTTAACATATATCTTATTCTATACCAACTTTTCTTCTCCCTCTTTCTTTCTCTCTCTCTCTCTCTATCTTTTCTTCTCTCTCTATGTAATCCCTATAATTACGGGATAATAAACACTACGTAGCGCATAATCCATCGATTAACCTGATAACAAGTGATTTAGAAAGTAGCGGCGAATGTGTGTTTATGTGTATTGTATGTGTATATTTGCATGTGTGTATGCTTTTTTCGGTTGTTTTTGTTACTATCGAGAGACATGCTCGCGAAAAGACCACCTCTGACTATTTCTCTACTAATAATAGATATTCCTCAGGTGTACGTAGGTGTATATATTGTATATATATAACGAGATATCTGAATATAGAAAATCTTATATACAATTTACACTTAGAGGTTGTTTTCATATCTCTCTCTCTCTCTCTCTCTCTCTCTCTCTCTCTCTCTCTCTCTCTCTCTCTCAAGCGGATTATTATTCAATGATCATTACTAAACACGCGCATTTTTTACGCTTCGTTTACGCGGCATATCATCTACAACGACGTCCTCGTAAAAAAGGAGTCGTGTCATTTTCGGCGCGAAGGACTGTCGTTCCTTTCTGTCGTCGTGGAAAAATTCTAGATAAGATCCGACGCGATCGTTCAAAATTATAGTTTGGGTTACATCAAGCCGGCGAACTTTCGGCAACAGCGTGCGCCGCAACAAATGTACACAGAAAAAAGAATATTCCTGTCTCAAAAATATCTTTATTTTTGACAGGTATATCTTCAAATGAGATTGCACAGCGTTAAACAAATATAAGTTACTTGCATCGACACATTTTATACGACTCAACAAAGGAAACTATATTTTTATCGTTCAAAATAATTTTTACGAATGGAAAGCATAAAATTTTGGATTTTGGATTGATATTTTTAAATGTTTAAAGAAGAATATATCATTATCATCAAAATACTGCACTTCTCATATTATGTTGGGTTGATCCATAAGTAAAACTTGTAAAACTCTTGTGCTTTTCCGGTAAAGAAACGTTCCAAGTGCATTTTTCACATCCTCTAAAGAAGCGAAATTTACACTGTCAGAAAAGTTCTGTAATAAGCGAAATAGATGACAATTGGAGAAGGTAATGTCGGGTGAATATAGTGGAGATGAAGTGAAATATCCCAAACTCCGACAAACTCTGACAATTTTTATAGAAAAAAGCATAATGCGCCGGAAAAATCCATTATTGTCTTCCATTTTTAAGTCGCAACAAAAAGACAACTGTATTTTTTTTTTTAATACTTATATCACAAAATATGCTTTGAAATATCAGCTATCAAAGCATATATATATAGATGGCCAATTGTGTATAGAACTATTCTTCTAATATCAACATGTGAATGCGACTAGACAAAAATCCGCACGAATTTACGGACCAACCACCAATAATACCGAAATAAAATTATAATATCGTTGAAATTTACACACACAAGACTAAAATTCTGCTAACGAAATTATATATTGTTTCTTATTTGTGGAACAATAATTGTTAATTTCAGTACATCAGTTTTAAATGGATACTAATTTTTTTCTGTGTAGGCATGGCGACTCGCACCCTGTTCGATTTGGTCTCGCACCGAACGTGAAGTTTCAACGACGTTTACTGGCCTTCGATCATGCGATATCGCTGAAATTACGCATTTACCATAGCGTAACGCTATTATTAACGCCGATTATTAATGACGATCGCCAAACGAAGCGAGGGTGAAGCTATTAATCGATAATTAGCAATATTATTCTGACGTAGGATGTATACTTCCTAAATTTTAGGAGTGAAATTTCATTCAAAACAGGGGAAGATTCACCCGATCGTATAAGATCCCGAGAAAAAATGACTGTACATAATCAGAGCTAGACAACAAGTTAATCAGCTAAATGTTAATAATTTTTAACTTAATTAATTTTAAGTATATTAACTTTTTTAACTTAAACTTATATCAAAATGTATTAACCTTAACTTATAAACATTTGTTGTACAAGTTAAATATGAGGAACGTCCCGGGCTGCTTACAAATAGAGTAGAAAAATAAAAAAATAATGCCAGCAGAATCTTTTTCGTCTCTTTGAGCGCCAATCTTCTCTTGTATGGAATTCTGAGCACAAAACAGCCAGTATTTTCGTTATTTTCATTTGTTCACATAAATTTAATTTACGATTAAAGAATTAATTATGCAAGATAACATACATATTGTTTGGAATAATTAACTTTTAACTTTTACATGATAATTTAATTTTAATTTGATTTTTAATTTACTTTTGACTGCTTAAAGGGTATAAAACGAGAGAATAATCTCGGCGCGTTCGATTGATGCGCGTCGCCGGTGTTCCATTGATAATGGTCGACAGAAGGGAACACTCGCTAAAATTGGCTGTCGTTTCGCCGGAAATCGAGCCGCAGTCCGCGGCTGCCGAGGAAGCAGCCGGGCTCTGGTTTGGAGTGATAAAAATTAAGTGAATCTTGACGGATCGACGAGAATCTCAGTCGCGAGAGACTCGCGTGGCCGAAGTTCAGAGACCGCCGACGATCCGTGATTCTGCACTACGGAGGAATTCGCAACTATCCGGAGGTAAATCCCCGATCGCCGTCGATTCGTCCTTCTCTTCGTGGTTGGGTGAATGGATGGATAGATGAGCGAGTGGATGGAACACAGAGCGTCGCGTAGAACAAATCGGCAGATGACTTTACGAGTGTAATTGTGCAATTCGTTGGACGATCGAACTTTTTCTCGCATGTATCGACAGCCACATTAAAGCTCCTGTGTACTCGAGCTGTCTGATGACGTCAGAAGCGAAAAATCACAAGCTCATGATTCTTGCGTCATATGTTAAGATAAAAAGATATATCCATATAATGACACATGTAAGGTAAAAATACCAATGCCTCAATACGTACCAAGTATATATCTAATTTTGGACATTCTTGTTGTTTTGATTTTAAATATTTTGAATATATCAACTTTAAATACGATTTTTTAATCTTCAAATATAAAATATTTGTATATATATTCAATGTATGTATATATATTCAATATATGTATGTTCTATATTGAAAGTTTGAATATTTCAATATTTTAAAACTAAAATAACAAGCATGTCCAGAATTAGGCACATACTAGGTATGTGTCCAGGTATTGATACTTCTACTTTAATTAATTCAGCAAATTTGCAAAATGCTCCGAACACTCTTTTACTGTCAAAATCAATAAAATTAATAATAAAATCAATAAAATTAATAATCATAAAATTAGCAATAAAATTAGCCCCTAAATTAATCATAAAATTAACATAACAGGAATAATGAGAAAAGTTAAAACTTAAGTTGCATGTCTAATTTTATAGTTATCTATTGATTTCACCATTTCGGAACATTTAACAAAGAGTGACGCCAACATGTGCCCTCATTTCTGGGCAGTAAAAAATGTACTTAAAATATATACCAAATTAAAGGCTTTGATAAACTGATTACAAAGATATAAATTTTAGAGCTCAGTGTACCATTTCAACATTACGGTCCAAAAAGATTCCAAATTTTAGGCTACTTTCTTTATGTTTCTTTTATTTTATTTCAAAAATAGAATTTTGTTTGATCTAGTTTTTAGAATAGTTAAGCAAAAACAATTTGAGTATTTCTAATGTTTTTGAGTAGGTTAAGATGCATTTTCCTATGCACTTCATGTTCCAAAATCAACCGGAAATTTATGTTCCAATTGGAATTTTCTACTTTCGGTCAGTTTGGAACATGGAATTTATACCATTAAATTCTTCATTTAATTTTATTAAATGTAGCGTTTTGAACTTTTAAAATCCGTTAAGTTTTGCTAAAGAAACATCAGTTTGAAAGTAGCCTAAAATTTGGGACCTCTTTGGATCGTAGTGTTAGAACGATACACTGGGCGGCTTTAAAACTTATATCTTTGTAATCAGCTCATCAAGGCCTTTAATTTGGTGCCTATTTTAAGTACATTTTGCATTTAAGAAATGGAACACATGGCCTATGGACCAATGGCGTCACTCTTTACGAGAATTGTCTCTCAGGATGCATTTTGAATAAGTTTGATGGGCTTATGTTGAACTTGTAATAGAAATTAGCGAATATATAAAATTTTGGTTTCACCAACAAAAAAATTCATCCTATTTAATAAACAAACTGAATTTTTCTTTTAATTTAATCAGTCTTTGCTGAAGCAATCAGGAATATGTCGTTTTATGAATACATCTTTTTATTTTAACGTGTAACACAAGAATCGTGAACATGTGATTTCTCGCTTCTGACGTCATCAAAGACAGCCGACGTATTCAGGGACTTCAAAAGAACGAAACGATGAATTTCTTTTGGATTCTTTTGGTAGCGCGCCTGCGGCTAGAAATAGTCCACCAGCGCGATATACTCGATACTCTTCTTTCGATATTTCCGTGTTAGTGCGCTGCCGGGTATAATATAATAATAATCATCATAATAATAGAGGGTCATGGAGGTGACCCCGAAGTGGGGTATTAAATCCAAATAGCTTCGAATTTAACGTGAATCTGGAACGTCTTTCAATCCTCCTCGTAAATTACGTTCGATCGCGCTGGAGATTAAAGATGCCTCGAGTATGTAAATATTTTATGAGAAGAAGATGTGTAAGACAATGAAGTTTCTACGTTCTAAACGCCGCGAAAAATCCCTGGCAGAAATGTATACAGTTTGCGTGGACATCCGCCCAGTTGTTGTTTAGTATTAATGCATTCCAAAATTCTCTTGCAAAAATACTGCGTGGGAAGTGGACGAGAGAACTTGGTAGAACTTTATTTAGTGATTAGAGCAGTTTACTGTACAATATGTCAACTGATTCCTTCGAAGATGTAGTGTCAGTAATATTAATTATGTTATGTCTATTGTGAGTAAATTTGAAACATATTTATTTATATTGCTAAGCAAAAGAACTAAAAGTTGCGTAAACAATGCGTGAACGTATAGAGAAGTTTATAGGAAGAAGAGGGAAATTGGAGAAAATAAGATACTTGCCAATATCAAGCCCTGGCAGAGATGATAATCAAGAATAGAAATGAAAGTGTGCAAAAGAGAAATGGAGTATATGTTAATAATACAAAATTTCATTGCGATGAAAATACGTTAGATTGTTCTGATGGTAATGATACAAATGAAAACTATCATGATAGCTCAGACTCCGAATCTGATGAAACAGTCCAACCACAAGAATGGGCAAAAAGACATATATCATTATTTAATGAATGTAAACAATGTCATGTAAAAGACGAAAAACTTGAAAATATATTTTACGCACTACACATTTCCTGCGCTCTGTGACCCTCATTGGCATTCAAAATGTTCAATCAGAAACCATGCACAAAAAGTGAAATACTAAGACAAGTCTGCTCGTTTTACGAGCAGCAGACTTCATTATTAACTTTCAGAGAACAACAGACCGTTTTGAGGGTTAAGGTCACTGAGTATTCGCATCGGCTGTCTTTGTTTGATGACGTCAAAAGCGAGAAATCGCATGCCTACCCCACACAACACAATGTCTAAAATCAGGACATAAGAAACCTCTGAAAGACGTCTTAAAGACATCTCTCAGACGTCGGAATATAAGACGTTTCTAAGACATCTTTAAGACGTCTTTAAGACGTCTTATGTGTCCCGATTTAGACATTATATGGGATGATTCTTGCGCTATACGTTGAAATAAAAAGACCTTCATAAAATGACATTTGTAATCGATTCAGCAAATTTTTTTAATGTTCCGAGCACTCCTCTTTTGCTGTTAAAATCAATCAATAGCTGTAAAATTAGTGTGACATGCAGGTTTTAATTAAACTTTTCTCATCATTTCTGTGCTATATTAGTTTTATGACTATTTATTGACAGCAAAAAGAGAGTGTTTAAAATCATTTCGCAAATTTACTAAATCGTTACAAGTGTATAAATGGATATATCTTTTTATTTCGTATAACGCGAGAATCGTGAGCATGCGATTTCTCGCTTTTGACGTCATCAAACAAGAACAGCCTATCCAGAAATACTCAGTCTTAAGAAGTAAGAAGCTTTAATCAGTCAAATATTTTTTTTTCATTTATTATTCTATTTTCTTCCAGTAAATGGGTTCAGATTTTGCGCATCTTTCGTACGCAATGACTGTAAAAAAACCTTTACATTTTTATTAAGATCCTAAGTAATTTTATTTTTCAGTTACTGGACAAAAGTTAACATGACTGTCCAGTAACTGCTCGAAAATTGGAATAAACTTCTACCAGGGACTTATAATAATATTAATCAATGTTTTATTGAAAATGTTGATATCCCAGCGCGAAAAGAACGGATGACAGTCTCTTAACTTTCGCGAAGTTTTAAATTAAAAATTGCGAATCATTCGTTCCTCCTCCTTTTCTTCTGAAAAATAAAAGATTGTTCGATTAATTTGGATCTTCCTCCTAATTAGCGCGTGGTACTCTTATCGACTAAAATAGCGCGTGAATCCTTTTTTTTTTTGAGTTAATTTTAGTTTCGAATTAATTTTCACGGTCGTCCACAATATTAACTATCGACGCTCAGCGCCGTCAATATTTGTTGAGATATTCGTCGATATACCGCTGTCGCTGCTCGCACGAACGGAAGTATCGATTCCTTCTCTCCTCAATGACCATCCCTGGCCACGACTCGCCACGATGCATCGCTGATCGTTATAATTGATGGCATTGACGTTGCCAGCAGCTGACGCTCCGCTCCCGCTCGTCGTGGCGATGTATTGTCGGCTCATTCAAAAGGACGATCTCTCTCGATTTCGAGTTGAATCGCCGGCAGGCTTAACAGCCACCTAGCGTCGCGGATTTCGCGACGCGAGACACTCGTCGCGGCCGTATTTATAGCGGGATCTCGAGTGCAATTGCGTACGGACGACAAACAACGCGAATATTAACGACCACAAAAGCGACGATCGCTCAACGAGATCGCGAAAAGAGCTTCGAATCGGCGAACGGGCACAAAGAGAGAGAGAGAGAGAGTCGGAGACAGAACATATTTCTCATATTTGCTCCCGTCAATTTATTCGTCGCTTCGCACGCAATTGAATAATATTATTTTCCAAATATTTTCCTTCTCGGGGAGAGAGAATGGACGAATGACTAAACAAAAAGTAATAACGCGCGCATTTAAAACGTTCCACGTGTATTTTCTTTTTGAACTCGGGTGTTGGCTCGGCATCTGC
Source organism: Odontomachus brunneus (assembly GCF_010583005.1). NCBI lineage: Eukaryota > Metazoa > Arthropoda > Insecta > Hymenoptera > Formicidae > Odontomachus > Odontomachus brunneus. The sequence continues at coordinate 3,216,038 of NW_022639451.1, forward strand.
GACGACGTGATTTCGAACGTAGAATAATATAAATATCATAGATCGTGCTGTGAATTTCAAGATTACTTTCATGTGGATTGTTTACATACTATCTACATAGCGTATATATCTGGCAGACAATACATGAAATGTTCTGCATAAAATCCAGAATATTCTGTGAAAATTAGATTAAAATATACGGAAGAGTAATTATAAATTATGAGGCAGATATATCTAAATATATATCTATATATATATATATATATATTGTAATTTTTTTAGTATTAATTATACAAATGCACTGAGAGAAAAGAATGTCACGAAAATTATAATTATTTTAGACGTCAAAACTGTTTTCCTATTGTTTTAACAAAAATGTAATTGCAACAATATGTATCTAAAGTTATTATCATTCACACTATGTAATACTTGCTACAAAAATAATTCTTTCACAATTATAATTACACTTTCTTTTCAGTGCTAGATTTAAAGAAGATAAAGAATTGCATGAAATTTTCATTTTATTACTTGACAGATTAGCAGATTTAATTCCAAAGGTAAAAATGTAACCAGAGAATTCTGTGAAGTCTAACTAGTCTAGAAGAGTAGTTATTTTTAGAAGAAATAACCTTTATAAATTTCTATTTGAAGGTCAAATAAAAATATTAAACTTGTTAACTCTTCCTGGTCATCATGACTTAAATTGACTCGTGTTTCAATTTTGAAGCTGAATACCTATGAGTTTCCGGTTTACAATGGTCCTCTACCTTTACTCGAAAGTTGAAGTTTCCTCTTTCAATAAGAACTACCATTATTTGAAATAAAAGCGTCATTCATATTTTTACTTTTCATAATTATTTGTTTTCTTTTATTAAAAAATTGACCCTTTTCATGGAATAAATATCTTTTAAAACGTGCACTACAGAACTAATTTTTTCCTTAAAATACCACGTCTCATAAGTACGACACATAAATTTTATCGAAAAAACTTAAAACATAAAAAGTTCAAATTTTTTAGTGGAAAACCTCACTTTTTACGCAACTTATACGTTTATTTTTTTTATATATTATCATTTTATTTCTTATATAAATTTGAAAATGGTAAGTATACATTTTTCTAGTAAAAATAAACATACTTGAAAATTTGAATGACTAAAGCTGACATTTTCATAAAATTCTTTGCGTAAATTACTCGTAAAAGATTATTTATAAGCTCATGTCGAATATGAAATGCTTTTTCCTTGCACTTACAATGCTTATAAGTGTTTATATTTTATGGTATATTTTATACAAAAACACAAAAAGATATGCGAATTATTTTTTTCTAATTTTGATGTGCTTTTATCTCTCTTATGATATATTCTATTTTCATGCACATTTCTAATAAATAAATTTTTTTTAGTGACAAGAATTTCTGAAACATTCTTTTCTCTCACAAGTCAAATATCGAAAAACTATATTTTTTAGACATACTATAACAGACGGTTTCTCTTAAAAAAACAAATATTCAGAATAAACTGTAATAAATTTAACATATTAAATTCATATTCATACATAACTTAATCCATATTCAATGAACTTTCGTGAATTTTTTCAGAATTTTCCGAGCACATTAATGTAATTTTATAAGACGTGGACATGACGAGTCCGGTTTGCGATGACAGAAAACAACAGCCCGATTTGAAGGTTAATTCTTGAGCAAGTCACATGTGCTCTGAATGACGTGTAAAGATTATTCATTGCCTGCATAGGTGACATCTTATATACAGTTTACGTAGTCCACACGTGTAGAGACGTAGAGTATCATAATTTACGTGCAAACGCTCTTCCTATGAATATCTGTTTGTCTCTCTTCCTCTCTCTCTCTCTCTCTCTTGGACTGAACGTACTTCCATTGTGATGAGCGTACGCCACTCGATACACCCTCGAGACTCTACTCGAATATCGACGACTATAAATACGGCCCTTCAGAGCTGGTGGTAGTAGCGTTCGAGCGCGGACGGCTTGTCATCAGCATCAGTGTTAGCTCCGGCGTATTACGTCGATCGATCACATCGACGTCCGAACGGCCGCATCCCGGCGACGGCGTCGACGGGACCGGAGGGAAAGCACCGCGGGAGGAAAATCCGGCCTATGATATATCCGCAAATGCGATAAGGAAAGTCGCGAGTCACGTGGAAACTACGAGCATGTTCGACGATTTGTTGCAAAAGGAGCGGAGTCAGGGCGGGAATCGAACGGGGGCGTATGTGTGTGGTATGTGTGGAGATGTTTGTGTGTGTGTGTGTGTGTGGTTACCGCTAACTGACTATATCGTCGGGGATTACCCCGTGGGATTCGCCTAAATGTCTCGGGTGGTGGTCTAGGGTGGTCTATTCCGTTGAAAAAAAGAAGAAAAATCACTGGAAACCACGTATCTCGATATGGTAAACACGCATTAGTCGGCTCGCGAGTGCGCTAGCTACCTACAATCGTAATCGCTCGCGATGCGCCAACAAATCTACGCCTGTGTCGTGAGTCCACACGCGCAATGGAACATATTAAGGCTATTCTACTATTGCGTAGTCATAAGTGGTTGTAAGTGATTACGACAACCGATCAGAGTAAAGCAGTCAGTGAATAAAATACTCTGATTGGTTGGCTTTTACGTCTCACGGCCACGCTTATGCAATTGTAGAATGGCTTTTAGGTCCGTGTCAATAATCGTTTACTGAAATTTGTCTCGTTGAGATTCGCAGATTTAAATTCTGAGTTGGATCTGAACTTTAAAGAGATAAATCGCATTATATATACGACGTTATATTTATAATCGCTATATTCCACTAAAGAACTCACATCTACCTCGTGATTCGAGTCTGAAAGTCTCACTTGAAACAAGTTTCATGTAACAGTTATTGATATGGATGTCCGTGTGGATGTTGTGTGTGTACGTGGATGTTACGTATATATGGATGTATATGTGGATGTGTATACATATATCGTGTGTACGATACGATACCGTGTACTTGTGTGTCTTGCTGCTCGTTTATAATCCTAATTAGCGTCATTACAAAATCTTACAACTATTCAACAAAAACCAATCTCGTAACAACTCTTATCTACTTGTTCGTCTTTCGCACACACGCTTTCTTTCGTTCTCCTACCTCTCTCTCTCTCATTCGATCTCGCACTCTCCTGTCATTCACACACACGCGAAGAAGTCTTTCACGCGCGCGTTATTACATCAGTCCCTAATCGTCGCGCGGTAGTCTCGGGTCGCGGAATTCTCACGGAAGGGCATCGAGTCGCTCGCCAACGCATCGCCAGCTCTCTGTCCGCTTCATCTATCACTACTATCGATTACGCATCGCTGAATTGAGGCGGTTTGAGAACTAAACAAAATTTCTGGTTATTATAATCACATATTCTGGCATTCAACGCTGATTACAACATAGATAGACAACTTATAACGGATATATCAGTGAAGTGACGTAGGCGGACGATTCACAATCCGGAGGTTCTGGTTTTCGAATCCCACCAGGATAAAAGGTGATTTTTCCAAATACAATTATAAGATAAAAATATCAATGCCTGGACATTCTTATTGTTTTAATCTTTAAATATAAATATTTAAACTTTCAACATAAAATATATATATATATATATATATATATATATATATATTGAGTATATGCATATATTTTATGTTAAAACTTTAAATATACGCATTTAAAAGCTAAAACAACAAGAATTAGGATTAGGAAGCGTGTTCGGGAATCGATAATTTTACCTTAACATCAAATCAGTTAAATTTCACACCAGCAAAATAATCATGCACACTAACACCTTAGAAAATAGTTTCCAGTTAAAAAAGTAATAAAATTTCTAGTAAGAAATATATATAATTTTGTTTACTTTGGTCGAAGTAACCAAACTTGTCCAGTCACTTCAACCGAACCCTCGTAACCAAATTTGTCTGGTTACCTTAACCAAAAGTATGATTCGTTCGTATCTGAGCGAACAGTCCGGTTGATGTATCCCGAATTAATTCAACCAATTTTGTTTCCTTTCTTTTTCTCGGCGTGCTTCGCAGAATCTGTATTTTTCAACCACTGCTCGCGTGGGGCTCGCGCACATCGCTTGGGAACCCGTGCGTTTTCCGCATGCCGCGCGAATTCGGCGCGCCGAAAATTTATACGCCAATGTGGGACTTCGCGGAGCGGACGAGCCGCCAGTTTCCCGACAGGAAAAACGCAGCGCCTCTCTTGCCGCCGCGGACGCCGTCGCGAGATCGCCGGGGGTGGGATTCGAGTGACAAAAAAAGAAAAAGAAAACGGACAAACCGCGCGCCCCAATCGATCTCTCCCGCGTGAGCGATCTCGTCCCCGAATCGTTGATCTCGCGCACGCCAAAGGGAACGATCTCGACATTAACGGGACACTTTAGCGGGAACGCGACGCCGAGAAGAGGCCGGAGAGAGGGAGCGCTGGAGGACCATTAACGTCCCGCCGGCGCGACCGCTCGAACCCGAGATTCGGCCTGCGCTGCTGATCGTCGGGGGTCTTTTCGGCGCTGCGTACGAGAACGAAACGAGAAATTATCGGCGTCACACTAATTGATTACTGCGGCACTGCATTAATCGGACAGCTACGGGGTAGTTAATTAGAACGAGAAGCGGTTAGAACAATCGCGATAACTTCGTCGCCCACGAATACGGCTCTCTCTCGCTCACTCACTCCCTCGTTCTCCCTCCTTCGCGTTGGGAAAACGCCAACGCGACGAGTCGATCGCGAATTATTTCGTATTATTATTACCATTACTGCTAGCATTACCGATTAGATAATAATAATCGATGTATCGTGCGTATGCGGCTGTATCGTTTGTATCGGTAAGAAATATTCAAGATAAAAAATATGACGCGTTCACACATACGGCGAGACCTCAGAAAGGATATGTAACTGACGCGGCGAGTGAGTATTCCTCGCGAGAAGTAAACCCTCTCTCTTCACTTCTATAAAATATATCGAGATACTCCGAGAGACGCGCGCGACGGGCGATGGTCGACGATGGTAATTCCCGCGAGTTCATTACATTCATTAATATCATGCTTTCCGCGGTGGCGGTAGCAAGCATAGCATTAATTATGGCGAACTCGAAGTGATTACCATTTTGATGGTGGTAGTAGTGGTGGTAGTGGTGATGATGATAGTGGTGGTCGCAGCTGTCGCCTTCTCGTCGACTCTCGCTCGTCGCCGCCTCGAGATTACCGCGGAGACAGTTCCACGGCGGAGTTGAAAAGAACAGGAACCCGAATAGTTGTGGTTGGTCTCAACACAGAGAGAGAGAAATCATACGCGTCCCGAGCGGTCTACTGCGTTTAAGGTGAACTGAAGACAAAGGTCTCGGAGTCACGCCGTCGGCGAGCGACGCGCGAGGACGAAGTCCAGTCGCTCCCAGCAGTCTGGCGTCCTCGGCGCGGAGTGCGCTGCTTCGCTTCAGCGAGGAGCTCGAGCGCGGAAGCGGAGGCTCCCTCGAGACTCGGCCGCGAATGGGTCGCCGTCGCCGGCGAGACCGGCGGGGTCGTTGGCGGATCGGCCCACGGCAGCCTTTCGCGAGAGCCACCAGCCGGTCGAGCTTCGCCGAGCTGGCCTCCCCTCGCGACACGCGGCTGGATCGGCGTGTGCGGATTACATAACGACGCACTTCTCCTTGAGTCTTATCGCGTTGTTGCTCTGCACCGGCTGTAACGACACCGAGCGGTTCTTCTCGAGGGTGAGCAGGTCCCGGAACAAGGTGTCCACGTTGTGATTCGTCTTCGCCGATGTCTCCAGGAAGCCGCAGCCCCAGTTAGCCGCCTCGGCCGCGCCTTCGCTCATCGACACCTCGCGTATGGACGGGCTCTCGTCGCACTTGTTCCCAACCTGAGCACGTGGACCAACCAGCACCGCTGAGAGAGGAAGTAGTCGCTCGGGTGTCAAGGGGATCGCCGGATGCCGAATTCGTGAAGATCACGAGCGCGACTCTCGGCTTTCTCGCGAACGACAGGTTTTTCGCAGACCTTGGGGACTTTCGCGAATGGATCTTTCGGGATATTCTTTCCGAGAGAATTTACGAACCTTATCGCTCTAACTACCGGCGCGGAAGTATGATACTTAGGGGAGACCAGGGATATATTGATCATGTGCTTTTCTTGAAATAGTCCTTTTAGAATATGAATACTTTTCCTTGAATTTCATTAAAATCGGAATAATGTTACAGTTAAGAAATAGAAAAAAAACCGATTTGGTAATAGCAAAGTAAATTTTCGAGCCTCTCGAAATTTTGTATTCTCCATCGCGACTGAATAAAATTAAGCGATGTGTTTTAGTAGTTGGAACGACATTTCTTACAAATATATGATATATTGTTTCTAGTAATAAATGCAATTTTTATCCATAAAATCGAAACAGAGCATATTGCGAACGAGGTAAAGTTGGCCCATATTTAAGAGGACTGGAGAGTCAAATTGCCTGAAAATCGTGCTTATTTTTTCACAATTTTTTATGACAAACTGAATATGCGAAAGTGTTATTTTGTCGTGTATTTATACAACATACAAAGAGAAGAAAAATATAATTTTGATCAAATACTCAATATAAGTGTATGGTATATACAGTTAAAATATATTTCGTTTTTCTTTTCAAGATCGTTATTTTGCAGTAATATCTTGACTCTCGGTGGTTCAATTAAGCTGAATTTTAAGTAGAAAATGTCCGTAAGCTTGTCGTTATCGTGTGAATCACTATAATAGAAATTGAGTAAAAGTTAACAAAATTGCAAATATTTTAATGGAATATTATTAAATTTTCAGTTGTTTTATAGTAAAAAACTAATATTTCCAAATATTTTCACGAGTTTGTCAGTGGTTCACACGATAACGACAAGCTTACGGAAATTTTCTACCTAAAATTCAGCTTAATTGAATCACCGAGAGTCAAGATATTATTAGGTATACAACTTTGCTTCCGCCGTTTTCCTATAGATGGCTTTAGCGGTAAGTGGTGGTTGAAATAAATAGATCATATACAATAAACTTGGGCATCTGTCAACATAACCCCAGAAACATTAATCGATTTGTGTCTGCACATAAAGTTATTCTCGATTGAAAATGTCAGTTTACGAGCCAAATTCTCGTCATTTGCGGGAGGTTTTAATTTTCTGCTTCAATATGAAGAAATCTGCGGCTGAGGCTCATCGAATGCTCTCAAATACTTATGGTGAGGCCGCTATTAGTGAAAGAACGTGTCGTGAGTGGTTTCAACGCTTCAAGAACGGTGATTTTGACATCGAAGACCGGCATAGCGGTGGAAGAAAGAAGGTTTTCGAAGATGCAGAATTGGAGGCATTATTTGATCAAGACTCGTGTTAAAATCAAGAAGAATTGGCACGATCATTGGGAGTGACTCAACAAGCCATTTCAAAACGCCTCAAAGCTATGAGAATGATTCAGAAGCAAGGAAATTGGGTGCCGTACGAATTGAAGCCGAGAGATGTTGAACGGCGTTTGCTTGTGAACAGCTGCTTGAAAGGCAAAGATGGAAGGGATTTCTGCATC
>NW_022639451.1:3223677-3224119 GCF_010583005.1 Odontomachus brunneus
TGCTCCCTCTGACTATCACTTGTTTCGATCAATGGCACACGGCCTGGCTGACCAGCACTTCCGGTCTTATGAAGAAGTAAAAAATTGGATCGATTGGTGAATCGCCTCAAAAGATAACTAGTTTTTTCGACGTGGAATTCGTACGCTGCCCGAAAGATGGGAGAAAGTAGTGGCCAGCGATGGATAATACTTTGAATCATAAATGTATAACCAGTTTTTTACAATAAAGCTTCGAATTTCGGAAAAAAACGGCGGAAGCAAAGTTGTACACCTAATAAGTTTGCAGCAGTATAAAAAATATAAAAGCATTACAATATCCTAACCTTAAAAAGCAAACTATAATAGCAAAATATAATATTAATATTTACATTACCTGAAGTGACTTTTAAATTCAGTATTAGAATATTCATGAACAGTAACTAAATAATTTTTTATACGCGGT
>NW_022639451.1:3224129-3261963 GCF_010583005.1 Odontomachus brunneus
ATGCTCGACCCCATGTTGCAAAAGTGATCAAGACATACTTGGAAACGTTGAAATGGGAAGTCCTACCCCACCCGCCGTATTCTCCAGACGTTGCTCCCTCTGACTATCACTTGTTTCGATCAATGGCACACGGCCTGGCTGACCAGCACTTCCGGTCTTATGAAGAAGTAAAAAATTGGATCGATTGGTGAATCGCCTCAAAAGATAACTAGTTTTTTCGACGTGGAATTCGTACGCTGCCCGAAAGATGGGAGAAAGTAGTGGCCAGCGATGGATAATACTTTGAATCATAAATGTATAACCAGTTTTTTACAATAAAGCCTCGAATTTCGGAAAAAAAACGGCGAAAGCAAAGTTATACACCTAATATTGCAAAATGACGACCTTGAAAAGAAAAACGAAATATATTTTAACTGTATGTACCATATACTTATATTGAGTATTTGATCATCAAAATTATATTTTTTTTCTCTTTACATATTGTATAAATACACGTCAAAATAACACTTTCGCATATTCAGTTTGTCATAAAAAATTGTGAAAGAACAAGCATGATTTTCAGGCAATCTGACCCTCCAGTCCCCTTAAGGGCCGGCAGGAAGACTGTGGAGATCTCTTGCGGAGATTTCAGAACTACTAATCAAGATACGTATTTTATATGTGGTTTTTACCTCGTACTACTGAGCCCGAACCAGGACAATATGACCATGTTGCTACATGTTCGTATTTTGGTTATTACAAAATAAAATATACGGTTAACAGGGTCATAGTAGGCATTAATGCATAGAAAAAGGTTATATCTATTATGTTTATACAGTCAGTTATATAACAATTAGTTATATGAGAAGTTATAACTTCGAAATTCTAACAGTATGGGACATCTAGCCCCGGTCTCCCCTATATAAGGTTTTAATAGTTGTCATCTGAAATTCATCTCATGTGAGATGTTCAGATTTTTATTCAGAGTTTGAGTTACTTCCAAAAGTTTCCTGTATCATATTATATGTGACCAGAGTTATAAAAATGTCAATTAAGTCTTTCTTAATCTAATAACTGATTTAGACAAATATGTCTCAGTTGGTATGAATGAATCAAAGATCATTCAATTAACGTTAATTGAACTTAGCAAATTTAATTAGAGGCCATTCAATTGACGATCATTTTAGCGGTCGGGGTGAATGGAGTTAGTATCGGTACACTCGCCGGGTGTTAAGTCCGAGATGTTAAGTCCAGGTTTGGTGTTAAGTCCGAGAGAGAAGTTGAATATTTAGACACGTGAAAACAAAATAAACAAGGTTTTTATTATTGCTCTTCTGTGGCGAGGTACAGGTGCAATGGAGCGAACGATGTGGAAGAGAGACGCGGGTAGTTGCGGTGCTTATTCTAAGTACGGCAAATGTAAATGACCGAAACTTATCCTGAACGCAGGATGCGGACAGTCGCGAAACTTGTTCTAAATGCGGGCGTATTAGCATATGCTTGCCTGGCGGCTAAGAACTCGCCAGGCACAATTAGTTTTGTGGATGATATTCATATTTGAAGCATCATTGAAAATGATTGAGAAATGCTAAATAAAATCCACAGAGGGAAGAGGGGGAAGGGCTACTGGTTACATCAATCGTCGCCGAACGATCTTCAATTAAATCGATTAAATTCGTTCATATCAATTGTCAATTAAACGGCTTTTAAATAAATTTGCTAAGTTCATTAATTGGTTATGCAAGTATTGCATAGTTATACAAGAATGATCGAACCCACCAAATTATGATTTTTAAGTTTTTGTTATCAATGAGTAATCCATGTGTCTTTCTATATAAAACAAAAAAAATCCGTGTCTTATGGCACTAATATTAATAAAAAAATATTAATTAAGTTCTAATATTAATTAAAAAATCGTTTTTATTTTCTACTAGTTGAACCTATTTTATCTATTTTTTAAGCTCAACTAGTAATACTGAAAAAGAAGAAAATTTACTATGTTTGATTTCTTAAACGATTGCAAAGAGTCTCAATATTATCTACACTTTTTAAATCACGTGTCACATTTTTATCTTCATTTTTCTCGAATCGTAATTTATGCGGGTTGGAATATTTTTGTACAACTACGGTCAACTGACCGATCTTTAATTCCCTTTGATCATATTAATCGTCAATTGAACAGTCTTCGATTGAATTTGTTGAAATTATTTGTCAATTAAACAGTCTTTAATTAAATTGGTTTATATCAATCATCAACTAAACACGATAATTAATTACTCGCAACTCTATATATGACATTTATGTTTACAATCGTGATTGAACTTAAAAAAACTATCTTTTAACTTTGAATTCAAATCTGAACATCTCACTTGAACTGAGTTTCAAATAATAATTATTATTACGGGTCTATGACTCGTTTATTCTATGAATTTTATCTAATTATGATTTTTTACGATTTAATATCTTTTGATTTATCGAAAAAATATATATAATGATGAAATTGTGCAAGTTAAATTATAGGTTTATTTAACTGTGAGAAAAGATACGGTTTGAAAAATTGGTTTGAAAAATTGACCGACTGAGAGTCAATGAAACAAAAAATAAAAGATATATATGTCTCAAATTATATATATATATATATATATATATATATATATATATATATATAAATAATTTATATATTTAATATATTTAATATAGTAATATATAAAAATATAATTATAATTTACATATACATAATTATAATATAAAAAATAACATAATTATTGATATATATAATTAATTATAAATAAATATATATATAATTAATTACATTTAATAATAATTAATCTTTGCTAATATTTATAATTTTTTTACCTTCTCTATTTATTTTTGGTAATTCAATAATTAGTTAAACTTTTGTACAATAAAAAGATGGTGGTAAACGTGTTTAAGGATGTATTGCCCGTATAGTCTCTACAAAAGGTCATTGGAAATTAAACAAAACTTTAATATTTCTATTTCCCATATAAGAATGTATGATATGTGTATATGTGTATACACACGTGCGCGCGAAAAAAATTTTATTACAAAAATTTTTATATTATTTGGTAACCAAAGAATAAATGGAGAGTGCAATATTCCAGTGACTATATTCCAATTTTTCATATACGCTATTTATAATTTGAGCTAAAATTTAACATTAAAAGATTTGTTATATTTTTTAACAACTAGCCTTTTAACTGCATTCTATTCCTGCATTACTATGTAACAAAATTTAAAAAAAATTAATATGAGAAAAAAACTACAATATATTCTCGTCATATAATACACTTGGATAACAATATATTTTTACTTTAATATCATATTTTCATAGTTTCATAATATCATATGTTTATAATTCATTTATTTTATTTTATATTATTTCTGAATTTTATCTTTTTCTGAATTACGATGAATATTTGTACAAATCATTTTAAATATTTAAAGTATATATATACAAAAATTGAAGTTCCTGTCATTTTTTAATTATCTTTTCCTTTACTAAAGATAGCAGCATCATATATTTGCACAACAGCACGGCTAAAAATACTCCCAAGCAGCATGACGTCAAATGACATATTAATGACGCATTAATGACGTCCCTAACGCCAATAATACGTCATTTGACGTTATCATGTTTGCTTACACTTCAAAGTGAGATAACTTTTAATCTGGGCTTTAAATCAAATTGTTCCTGCCACTTTCAGGTGCAATATCGACGAATCTGTAACTTTTCTCAAATTTTTACTTTATCTCTGAAATATGGGCAATGCATCCTTGAATGAAAAACAAGATGTGAAATCAGAAACTATTTCTCTCTCATTTACGGATTGTTCGTCGAATCCACGAATAGAAACGCGCGGGAGCGAATCAAGCGGAAGGGATTGTTTGCTACGGATGCTTACCAGCATTATGGGTATCTGCGAGATATCCTGGCCCTTCAGTTCCCTTATCACACCCCAGATCGGTCGCAGCTCCTCGAGACTTTGCCGGGAGCACACCGAGTACACCAAGATGAAGGCGTGACCTTTGCTTATGGAGAGCCGCTGCATAGCGGGAAACTGATGGGACCCCGTTGTGTCCGTAATTTGAAGTGTGCATATGTTTTTGTCGCAACTTATTACCTGAAATACCGTACACACACACGGTCCGGTTGTGAATTACCGCGCTATTATTTACGATCGACTCGACCCGCGCGACTCGGGTCGATCGTAAATAAATTGGACCCGCAGCGGCTCGCTTGGCTCGCGGTTCCACTCGGTTCCACTCGGGGTCATGCCGACCTGGCCGAGCTGAATCGAGCCAAACTGCTTCCAGTCGATGCCAGAACCTTCGAGTACCGCGCGATTCCATTGATAACTCGTATCGGCACATTTCTCGTCGCGCACACAGCGAGAGTCCCACCAGCGTCATTGTATCAAATACACACACATGCAAGCGTCATTGCACGTGTTATGTGTATGTGTGTGTTCTGAAATTCGTGACACATTTGTCCACATATATGTTTATGTATGTGTGTGTATGTATCTGTAGTGTGTGTATATATGTATGTGTATTTCACACATATATATGATATGAGCTATCCTCTCTCTCACACATACACTTAGAGAAAAATATCTAAGGAATATAAAATATTTATTCGGTAAATATTCTAATAATATATTTTAACTCATACTAATTTATAAAATGTTCTTCAAATAATGAAATATACAGAGTCAAAGTCACATAACGTTAGGTTCTAAAATATCTCTATTAGAGAATAAATTGCGTGTTGGAAAGAGACTGATCGATCACAATATTTATATCTTGCAACAACACAATTTATTCCTTAAGTATTTTCCTCTAATGTAAAATAATGAAGTTACTTTCTAACATTACAGGTGACTCATCTTGTATATTTCTTTAAAACCTTAGCCTTTCATGACAGTAATTATATTAAAAACAAATTAAGATTTAAATAAATATATGTTACTCGTACTCACTAAATAAATATTTTCTTTATTTTTCAGATATTTTTCTTTCAGTGTATATGTAACAAAACATTCCAAAATTATCAAATTTATCTTAATAAAACTGTACATCTTGAATATGCAGAGAAATGTAAAATCTTTTTTATAAAATAAGTAATCATTTTGATTACTTCAATAGCACGTAATTAAATAATAAAGCAAAATTGAACTTAATACATGGCTCTTATAAATCCTGTTACAACTTTGTTTCAAAGCTTAATCTCAGGATCAATTTTTATTAATTTGTTTACTAGTCAATTTGTAAAAATTGGTAAACAAATATTATTTGTAATACGAAGTTCATATAGCATTCATATTTATCACACAAAGTGTGATAAATATTCGCATATATACAAGAAGAAATACATCTAAAAGATATAATCCTAAAACACATTAGCTGTCACGGTTCATTTGAAAAATTCTGTCCACTCTTGGATTTTTTTTTATATAATTATATAAAAAGTAAACTTAATTTGCTTATGTCAACATAGAGAGAAAAATTGTATCGCTGTCACACATACGTGAGAGATCAGTGCTCCACACACGTGTGACGTTGGTAGCGAGCGCGTTAAAAATACTTTGCCTCTGATAAAATTTTTTTCTGTTACCAGTATTTTTGGAGATGTTCATCTGTCATGTTTTACGCGCCTCAACCTGTACACACTCATGAATGTAGGTATGTACGTGTATAAAATGCGTGGGTGGTCACATAGGGGGATAGCTGGCGAAGTCACATCATGACGACGGTGCTACCGATACAATGGAGCCGCTGTCACACGATCACATAGCCGTCACTCAAGAAACACAAATAACTATCGCGAACCGTGCGTTATCGGGCTGCTTCAAGAACGTTGTCGAGCGCGAATCAAATCACCAGTTACCCGCGTTGAACGGGGAGTCATCGTGTGGCGATAGTCAGTGTGGCGCGATAATGCGAACATCCTGCCGTTGATTTGTCACGCGATGCGTATACTTTTATAATTACGCAGCATGTGATGCGCGATTAATTTATTGTGTTATAAAACGTAAGATTGTCGCGTAGCACGACGCTTAGCGTGCCCTTAACGCGCTTTCATCAGTATTGTGTTATGCTGATTCTATCCAAATGGACAGGATGAATTTGTCGGTGATTTTATTAGACTAAACAGATTTTTAAGGGAGCTCATAAGAGCCGTGCGTTATGTTTAATTTCGCGCGTGATTATAATTATATGCTAGTGAAGGAATCACAATTGTGATTGCGTTGTTTGCTTCATCAAATTCAACATAAGCATCGAATTTATCCAAAATATATTTCGAATCTTAATAAATTTAGCATTTTAATAAAAAATAATAAATTGTAAAGAACTTGAAAAAAATAAACTGCCTTCAAAAGCCTTAAAAGGTATAAAATCATTTTGAATCAATGTTTTTTTGTGCACAATCCTCTACTAACGATATTAGTCTGCACGAAAACTTATTTGATTAAGTTCATTGTCATACATATAAAATAATTTTTCTTATTATTATCTCTCTGCAGTTATATAATTACTTATCTAATTCGACTTTTTCGCACCGAAAGATTTCTAATCTGTATATATAAAATAGAAAGTCGGTCTATCTGTCTGTCTGTACGTTCCCTATAAATTTCTAAATCCTTTGAACGATCTGGATTAAATTTTGCACAGTTATTATTTTCTAGGATCCTGCGGAAAATATAGGCTACTATGAAATCTGGACACACACACACAAACCTCACTCCCTCTTCTTGAATTTCATCACCTTAACACTTTATGATAACATTGGATAGTTTAATAAATTAATATTGTTATGATAATAGAATGGAATTGGGTAAAAATATTAACATAGGAATATTAATACAAAATTAATTCATTCGGAAGAGTTATAAATTAATTCATTCTTTTGAGACTTTTTAAGGCGGTTATTGTCCTTTGCAGTTTTTTATTTTGTACTTTTTTATTATTTACCAAACGCTTGTTTTTAAAGTCGGGTAAAAAAAGTTGTTTTTTAAATCGGTTAAAAATAAAAGTCTCGTTTTGTATCTCTAAATATTCTCGGGTTTTCAAGAAAATAATAGAAAATTATTCAACTTCAGACAATTTTTATTGCTCCAATAGCATATAATTATAATTAAACAAAATTAAACCTAATGCACGACTCTTATAGATCCTGTTACAAATTTGTTTCAATTTTTTTTATCTTGGAGCCAATCTGTATTAATTTGTTTATTATTGGATTTGCAAAAATTTACGAATAAACTTGATTTTTTGTAATATAAATGGCTTATACAGAGCACTCATATTTTCCACATAGAATGGTGCAATAAAAGCGAAAGAAATACGAGAAAAATCATCAAAATTTGCTTAAAACAATTTGTGGCATGTAAAATCCAATATGAAAAACTGAGTGTAAATTTTAGTAAATTTGTCGTTGCACCAATATAATAACAAAATTACGTTATTATATGATGCAAATTTAATGATTAATCCAATACAGTATATTTGCATCATAAATACGATTAAAAATTTTCGAAGTTTCCATCATTGATTTTTGCTTCGTGATAAAATCACTTAAGTCTATCTGAATACTTTAAGATAACTTATAAATGTAATACGTGATATAAAAGTCTAAATGTAATATTTAGTTTAGCTGCACTAATATAATAAAAAAAGTTACATTATATATAATGCAAATTTAACGATTAATCCAATATATCTGTATCTCATAAATATGATTAAAAATTTTTCGAGGTTTCCAATTTCTGTCTCATCTCGTGATAATCATTAAAATCTATCTAGGTATTTTCATATAATTACCCCCATCATCGTATATACGTCCAAATATTCTTCAATATGTATGTGTGTGTACATGACAACGACTGTGAGTAATTTAACATGTTCGTAATTTCCGCATTATCCACGTCGACATGTTACTTCCATGCGCGTATTATCAGGCAGAAATATACGAATAGAGACATTAAATTCGCGTATGGCCAAGTTCTCACGTTGGATGCTTGCGTGCGTGCCTGCTCGCATGCGCGCGACGCGTCCGATTAATCGTTAAATCGCGATTCACGCGGAAATTATTATTTACGTAAGCATCCGCCGATAAAATGCGCTTCGCTTGTGCGACCTATGCGGCACGCGCGCGATCCGTCCGTTGCAATTTCACGCGTGTCTCGTGAATGTACACAGCACGCGTGCGAGAACTAATTCGCCGTCTGGTTTTGTCGGAGAGGCGCTGGCCGCGCTGTCGAAACCGGGACGAAATTAAACCTTAATTAACGCTAACAAAATTTACCGCCAACGGCCCCGCGCGATTATCTCTCCGGTTAATTAATTATAATCGCGAGGTTGAGAATTACGCGCGATCGTTTCGGGTTCCGCGTATGTAAACATCAGCAGGAATCACACATCGGGCTATCCCCGACTATAATTCTCTAATTGAGAACTAATGACGAATCGGTCGGAAGCTTAGTTAACTTCAACTGCAGTTATCTCACGCGGCTTGTAATTATTCCCTTCAATTAATCAATTAATTAATCCTAGGTAAATAACGTTATCTTTAGTCTGTCAGGGATAAACGGAAATACGCGTTCATATGGCGTGTACATTAAATTCGCGCGTATCGCTTTTTTCAGCTGCTTGAGACGGAAGCAAATCAAAAGGAAAATCAGTCGAAACAGTTTGAATTCACACACAGAAAATGCATACTGCGTTCAAATGAATGTTGCTAGTTTTAAGTATTTTGTGAGTTCCCTAAATCTATCTCATTATTTTGGAATTTTATTTATTATGGAAATATCAAATTTATTTAAAATACATTTTGAATCCCAATAAATTTTTAACCAAGCTTTTCAATCGAGATTATTAAATTAAAACGCAAATTTAGTTTGCTTACAGCACACATACATATAGAGTCAAAGCAACTTTTTCTTTTATAACGATTTCTAGATACACCCCGAGTAAAAATGTATCTAGTAGAGCAGATTTCAAGACTAGTAGCTCGATAGTAATGACTAGATAAGTTTTCTAGCCAGTCACCAGCTCGTGACTGGCTAAATTCCTACTCAGTCTTTTGAATGTCAGGATTATCTAGTGACTATATCAATTACATAGATAGTAGTTAGATGAAAAAGATTACACAGTAACGAGATATAAAATCATTGGTAAGTCCTGAATAGAAATTGGATATCAGAACTGTCTAGTAACTGAACCAATTATAGGTTACTTTTATATTATAACCAATTATAGGTACTTTTTGTATCCAGCTACTAGATAATTTTTCTGGTATAGCTACTAGGAGAATTGAGCGTTACATTCCTAGTAGCGATGTAAGACCCAACTTTTCTGTGTCATTACTAGACAATAACTAGATTCAATTTTTGCTCGGGACTTTTCTGGTTATCATGATGTGAGACAATTTATGATAAAAACTCTTCGATTTTTTAAATTATATTTATGAGACGAATACACTATATTGACTTAATCATTAAATTTCCATCATACAATGATGTAAAATGTTTGTTATATTGATATAGCGATATATTTACTAACGACCGACTTTTCAATGATAGATTAAACTTAGATTTCAACTTAAACTCTGTTTATAAAACAAATGCATTGTTAGAATAGAATTTAAACTTGAATCCATGTTTAAACTACAATTGAAAATTAAGCCGGCCTTAAGAGTTACACTCAGATTTTCATATTACATTTTGCATATCATATTGTTTGAAGGAAACTTTTATCACTCTTTTCGGATCTCCTTCGTATTTCCATGTCGTCATTCTATACGAGAAATAAGAGTATCGTGTGAACTATTCAAGGCGCAATCTTTGCAAATTGATGATAGTACAGCTGCTGCCAAATTTATATATATCTATCTATCTGGATTTATAATATTCTTATATACTTGTACTTGAATATATTGATATTAGAATAAATATTTTTTATAATACTCTTGTAAAAGTAAGTAAATTTTTCTTTTGGATGCGTGATCACTTCTCTTAGCAGTAAAATAATGTTTTATGTGTGCAGATAAACGGACTCAATTTCAGGGTTGCATACGGTGGAATGTTCTAATATTCCCAACAAAATTTTCGTGTTTATTTAATCTTACCTCGCTTATGTAAAGCGAGTTGAAAGTTTAGTTTAATAAGGCAATCATAAAATTGATCCGACACATTATTAGTCGCAATTATCGCCTGATTTAACCTTCTTAACCTTCCATCAGATATATGCAGTTACGTAATAAATAATTTCGGATTTTTCAGATAAAATGGGACGATCGTATTTTTATGTCGTTATAATTTTGTGAAACAATGTATACGCCTTTTTAATCTATGATCTCCTGCCGTCCTTTGTATACAAAGTTTTGTCAAAATTATAGCGACATAAACATATAATCGTTACATTTTACTCGAAATTATTTGTTACATAATACAGTTAAAAGCGTATTAAACAATTAGATTAATTTTCTTCTTAATTTAATCTCCTAATAGTTGAGATATATTTATATTATACATACAATAAAAAAAATAAATAACAATATAAATAATAAAAAAAAATATATATTCCTATCATTTATATACTGAGAGAAAAACATCTAAAGAATAGAAAATATTTTTATTCGATATGAGAGAGAGTACTAATAACATATTTAATTAAATTTAAATTCTTTTATTTGAATAATATGAATAATTGCTTTCATGAAAAGCTGAAATTAAAAAGAAATATATTTCTTTTCTGACAAACATTTTATATTAGTATGAGTGAATATGTTATTATAAGTATTCAACAAATAAATCTATTTTTTATTTCTATTTTTTCCCTTAGTGTATTGAGTTGAAAGAACATTTGTATCATACATAGAACCATAATGTAAAATTAATAATTAAATATGAGACGTATTTGAGTTTCGTTAAAAACGCTTATTACTCACAAAATTTTGCGATTCAAATTGCTACGACTGATATTGTGTCGACTTGTCTCAACGCTTGTCCAATTTGACTCGACTGCAATTTGTGCAACAAAATTTGTGCTAGCCTGAAACTAAGTTTTTTTATTCAATTTTCTTTTTTGGCGCATCAGATGACTCTCTTTCTCCTTATTTTTCTTTCAAATTGCTTTTTTTATGCGGTCTGCGATGCTAACACGTTAACTCGTTAATGCAATTTTGACTGGTCGTTAGCAATCTAGGGTCAATCGCCGTTGGAAATTCGCGCGAGTGACAGCCGTTCGAGAAAAACAGATCGGAGAAACGTTCTGGGGGTGGTTGATACGGGGACGGCCGCACCGCCGCCGCTGCAGTCGCGGTCGCAACCGCGCCGTGCCGCACCATCGGTCGACTTACCTGTCTGTAAGTGTCCTCGATGGTCGGTATGTAGGACTCGCGGAAGGATCCTTTCACGAAACGCAGCACGAGGGAACTCTTGCCGACACCGCCCGCACCGAACACGACCACGCGATAGTCGTTGCTCTGCTCCGGCATCCTGACATCTGCCGTCCCGGCGACGTAAACCCCCGGCCCTCGGGGTCCCTGGCGTGCAAAAAGAGAAAGAGAAACGATGAGAAAAGCAAGAGAGATGGAGAGAGGAAGAGAAAAGTACAGAATAGAAAAAGAGAGAGAGAACGTATGTGAGACGACCTCTCTCTGAATCAACCCCTTCGCAACCCCCGCTCGCCGACCGACACGCAAGCTCTACAGGATGTTTCGGAATCAACTGGGGTGTCTCTTCAATCAAAGCTTCTCCATCAAGACGGTTACCAATTTGGAGACGATTTTCCCGTGACGAAAATGCCCAGGGAAATCGTCTTTTCTTTTAATTTATCGTATTCGCTCATTCTTTCACACTGTGTATCTCTTTAATTCTGTGTATACAAAAATTAGTATCCATTTAAAAAAGATACTCAAGTTAACAACCATTGTTTCATATATAAGTAACGATATATAATCTTGTTAGGACAATTAATAGTTTTGGATTTCAACAATATTATAATTAGATTAATAATGAAGTGTTATAATAGTCTCATAAGAAGTACAATATGACTGTTATCTTCTGATATTTAAAAACATCATATACCCAATCCAATATTTTGTACTTTCCATTTATGAAAATTATTTTCGAGTAATAAGAATATATTTGAATCATACACTGAGAGAAAAAAAATGGTTGATCTAATTAAAATTATAGTTATTCTTGGCGTCAATCATATGTTTTGCAGTAAAATGCTAGTAACCTGCATATAAGATTATAATCATTAACATTATTGTAGAATTTAATAAAGAATAGTTCATAATCTCTAGTAATTATTTCTGTATGTAATTATAATTGCAAATAGCAAATACTTTTGTCTTAGTGTACAAAATGTATTAATGCAAGTAACTTATCTCTTTGTTTAACACTATGTAATCTCATTTTAAGATTTACATATAAAAAAAAATACAAATATTTTTTAATTAAGAATGTCTTTTCTGTGTATACTGTTAGAAAAGTTCTTAAAAATAAAAGTATTTTTGTAAGTAAACTTAAGAATTTAATATTAAAATTAATAATAGTGGAGATTTTCATAACATTAGGATTATTAGTTATAAATTATTTATAATATTTCATATTTCTTATGAAATCTAATATTTTCTACCTTATATTCCATGTTTTTTAAATTCCATATTAAATTATAACATATTAAATTAAAACATTATAACACATTATGATATGTTAGTATAATCTAATATAATAATATAATAATTCTAATATATCATAAATACGAGACCGTTTAAGTCCCGTGGCCTGAAAGATTCAGTTTGCAAAGCATCGTGACCTTTATCGAGATTTCAACGGAGCTATTAAAAAATCTATTTTTCATAATAGCATTTCTAAATTATTATAAAAACATTATAAAAAATAAAATCTGATGATTTTTCATAACTATATATTATTAAATATAATATTAATTTTACTATTAATTTTTATAACACAGTTATATAAAAAAAAACTTCACATTAGTTATTAAATTTAATACGGATTTTTCTAACAGTGTAAAGATCTGTTTATGGGTGATTTACTCTCTAAATTTCTTGAAATGAAGGTTCACTCAAAAAACAGACTGTCATATCAAGTCACTCAAATTCGAGTAATTTTTCACTCATACAGAATGAGCTCTTCACTCAGAATCGTCGAAAGAATATTTTTACTCGGAATTGAAAAGTAAATCTGAGGTACTGTACTGTCATAGAGATAGATTCACTTTGATGGAGTGAAACATTCGCTCATATGAAGGCAGACTCCAAACTTGAATGAAATATTCACCGTTGTGATTTCGAGTGGCAGTATTTTCACTCTGAGTAAGAATACTGTTGATTTTCACATTTTAAGTAAGATTCTACTCCAAGAAATTTAGAGAACATGATTTCGTTATCTTCCGACATTTAAAAACATCATATACTCAATCCAATATTTTATGCTTTCTTGTTTTTTTCTTGAAGCTTAAGGCTCCTGATATCGCCATATTAAATTGTGACATCAGAAGCGAGAAATAACACGCGAAAAATTCTTGTGTACCAAATAAAAAGATATTTGTTCAATTGTTGGCATCGCCCTCAATTTTGATACTCTAAGAAAACCTGCTTTTCCTTGCGATCAATATTGTAGTTAAATTTTTTTATCTATACTCTATAATTCCAAAATCTTTTAATTAACCTTACAACTAAAATTGTGAGCAAATGCCGCTAGTCGCAAGGAAAACCAGGTTCTAGAGAGTCAATAAATCTAGAGAGTCCCACATAGCACCAAAATCAATGTTATTATTACTAAAATATTACTAAAATATTGTATAATATCTCAGTATATAAATTAAATTTTTTTGTATAGAAATATAATGTTGCAGTAATTTTCTCTATCGAAGTGTGGTATGTTAATATTGTTAACTTAAAATAATAAGGTAATTATATTTTGATAAATATCGAAATAATATTAATTTAACTGCAAGACAATCTTTAAAGACCAAGAAAATTTTGTATTAATGTTCGAGTTTAAGGTTTATTAAATATCCCAGAATGCACAACATTTTAAGATCATGATAACATCACTACCATCTTCAGCAATATAATTAAAAGCTTCTTAAGTTTAACGTTTAATGAAATATTTTTGTGTTTTGTAGACTAAAGGAGATGTTAATAATTGAGTGATTTATTTATTATTGACCCTATTTATTATTTCGTAATTTGCCTTTCCTTGGAGGTAAGTTCATTAATAACACTTAATTCCCGTGCTATTAACTCATTAATAGCGCAAGTCGTTAGTAACGCGGGAAATCGATCCCGAATCGATTGGAAAGTTTGCGGCAAGGGAGGAGATTCGACGATTTTGCGACGCCCTGTACAAACACGCACACTCTCACTGTAACCTCCGCTCCACTTCGCCCACGCGAATAATCTAAACCCACGAAAGGTTACATTCGTCCGTCCGCCCTTCCGTGCGTATCTCGTGACGTATTCCCTGATGACGACACTGTCACGCCCACGAAGCCGCATACCGTCGCGTTATCCACTCGTCCTGCGGTCCTGCCGAGTCTGGATCCTTTCATTCGCGCTTCTTCACGTCCGCACGTCTCGCGATTTTTCAATTTCCTCCTCTAAAATTTCAAATCAAGCGACACGGTAGTGTCGCGAAGCCAAGTGCAAGCGCGAACGGCCGTGTATAATTACGCCGCGACACTAGTTGATTGCACACTAGATTTCTTGTTTGACCATAAGGGCTATCGCACACAAATTGACATAACTGCATATGCATACAATAAGATCGTATGGACCAATGAGCATCGAATATTAAGCATCGAACACCAATATGGCGACTTAATACTCGATGCTCATTGGTACATACGGTCTTATGCTATGCATATGCAGTTATGTCAATTTGTGTGCGATAGCCCTAACGGTTGAACAGATTAGATTTTAGATAGGCTCAATCGATTCCTTGGGTTTACATTAGTTAATAAAACTGTCTTTACTTTTGCTCTACGTTCTCTAGAAGCTGAGATATTTTAGCTCAAAGTTCGAAATCGCTAAAT
Source organism: Odontomachus brunneus (assembly GCF_010583005.1). NCBI lineage: Eukaryota > Metazoa > Arthropoda > Insecta > Hymenoptera > Formicidae > Odontomachus > Odontomachus brunneus. The sequence goes on from NW_022639451.1 coordinate 3,239,208, forward strand.
TTTACGATTAAGGAATTCGTCGTTTGAGAAAATGTCCAGTTTGACATATTTGTCGCCAGAGGCGCTACGGCTCAGATCAGCTTGAGGTGTTCGGAAACTCGGTATGAGTTTGTTCTTTGTAGCTGCACTGCTAAACTGGTGCAATAAATTAGAATAAGACAAAATATACTTTCTCACTTTAACTTATTGCACCAGTTCAATAGTGCAGCTAAAAATAACAGACCAAGTAGTATTTACATGGCAATTATTCAGTTTAGTAACCTCACCTCCGATTTCGATGAAAGTAGGCTCAAGCGACACGTTTTTGTTAAAGAAACAATTTTTGACAAAATCGTCGGTCTCTACTACAAAGCGAGATATTAATAAACAAAGTGGAGGGCGCGTTAAGTTAGAAAATCTATCATACTGTCTATCTCTAGCTGTGTGACTGAGGGGCTTTGCCTATTTTTTTTTAATGTTACTCGTACAACATACTCCAGATTAAAAGTATTAAAAGTATCTTGAGTATTAACATACTCAAGATTAAAAGTATTAAAAGTATTAATGCGATCACTTTTGGCACGCCAAGTGTTTTGTGTGTGCGTGTGAAATTTTATCTTGGCACGCCAAGTATTTTCTATGTGCGTGTGACATTTAAACTTTCCCAAAATTTTTACTTTTGTATGTTTACTAAATAAGCTTTTAAAAACTATTTTTTCATAATTCTGTGTAATTATCAGAAAATAAAATCACTAGATGTAGTGTTCATATATGCAAAGTAGTTATAATAATATTTATTGTATATGAAATTAATTTTACTTGGCGTAAACCGTTTGATATCATTTCTTTTTGTAAGAATTTTGTCAATAACTTTTTTTATAATATTTTTTCAAAGTGAAACAAAGCACGTGCACTTGGCTTCTTTTTTTACCTTTTTTTTAAAGAGTAGATACTACTCTGATTAAGAGAAGTTCGTTCATCTTTCTCCTATCTGATAAATATAGAAGTTACATAGCGAAGCAGACGAGCAAACTGTTCTTTGATCGATCAACACGTCGTTCTATGCGCGAGAAACATGATGCATCGCGGATGTTACGGTAGAAAAACTGTTGATTCCGCAAAACATTCGAGTGATATGTTGCAATTGTTGTCCAATTGTTGTGGATATAGTTTCGAATAAAATCAATATATTTTATAAAATTATTGAAGTTTTTTAATAAAAATAGAACATTTAATCTTTTTTTTTATAGAGTTTTCTTTTCTTATTTGTGACATACGTAAGGTAAAAATACCAATGCCTGGACACGTATCTAATTCTGAACATTCTTATTGTTTTAATTTTTAAATACAAATATTTAAACATAGGATTTTTAATCTTATATTAAATAGAAAAGTTTGAATATTTTATAAATCTAAAATCTCTATATATAAAACAATTATACATTTCTATTATAAGCATCAAATTTCAGAATACACCTTGAATCCTAGTAAGTTTTAAAATTTAAAATAATAATATTAAATTAAAAGAAAAATTTAGTTTGTTTATTAAATAGGATGAATTTTATGTTGGTGAAACCAAAAATTTATATATTCGCTAATTTCTATTACAAGTTCAACACAAGCTCATTAAATTTGTTCAAAATACATCCTGAGAATGAATTCTCGTAAAGAGTGACGTCATTGGTTCTTAGACCATGTGTCCCATTTCTGGAAAGTGAAAAATGTACTTAAAATAGGCACCAAATTAAAGGCTTTGATGAGCTGATTACAAAGATATAAGTTTTAGAGCCGTCCAGTGTACCGTTCCAACACTACGATTCAAAACCCAAATTTTAGGCTGCCTTCAAACTAATGCTTCTTTAGCAAAAAAACTAAACGGATTTTAAAAACTCAAAATGCTACATTTAATAAAATTAAATGAAGAATTTAATGATATAAATTCCGTGTTCCAAACTGATGGAAGTAGAAAATTCCAATTAGAACATCAACTTCCGGTTGATTTTAGAACATGAAATGTATAGAAAAATGCACCTGAACTTACTCAAAAACATTAGAAATACTCAAATTGTTTTTGCTTAACTATTTTAAAAGCTAGATCAAACAAAATTCAACTTTTCAAATGAAATAAAATGAAAGAAACATAAAGAAAGTAGTCTAAAATTTGAAACCTTTTTGGACCATAGTGTTGGAACGTACACTGGGTGACTTTAAAACTTATATCTTTGTAATCAACTCGTCAAGATCTTTAATTTGATACCTATTTTAAGTATATTTTCACTGCCCAGAAATGGGGCAGTTGGACGACATGTTCGCGTCATTCTTTGGCGTTTTAATCAAGAATATTAAGTTAAAACAAAAATCCGGTTTGCTTGCTAATTTCTGGTTCAAAGTTTCATAATATTCTTATAAAGATATTAAATTACAAAGAATTCTTATTACAAGAAATATTCTTATAGATAATACTGTACTACTACTTTGTAAATAATAAAATATTTCATATTTCTATAAAAATCTTATTCTTGTAAGATAACAATCTTATAAATAATAATATTCTTGAAGATATATTATGAAGATAAGATATTTTGTATTGATAAATTCTCCTTTTGATGATGAGCTTTCCTAAAATTTGATGAATATGTTATAAGAAAATATTCTTTGTTGAAAATAACTTGCTTAAAACAAGAAGATTAAATCAATTTTCTTGACAATAGAATAATATCTTTCTGTGCGTATAGTTTAACATAAAAGGAACAGTATCGGTTCACTTTTCTAAGTGCGTCGGATGCAACCATGTGCACAACGCGAACCGGCCGTGTCCATCGTTCGCGAAGGACCTGTTTCCGTCATTTACTATCTTCCTACAATTTCATCTTCGCTCCTGTCCAATTCGATGTCCGAACTTGCCTGCACAACAGTTTTCGCGCATTTTCTCCGATAAAGTTAGAAGCACGTCAAATGGTCATGATTGCGAACTATTACCCACGAACTTTCACGATAATCGGTTATGACAGCAGTCGAAATGGCAGTATACGAGACATCTGACGTCACAACTGCAACGGAGAATTCAGAACGTAAGTATATCTATTATACTTTAATCTACTAGATAAAAATTTAATGAACAATTAATATTTGCTTCATACGTTGTCATTTCTGTCATAACCGATTATCCCGCAAGCCCGTGAGTGCCTAGATAGACTTTCATGATTATTACGACGCCGGACAATTGATGATGGAAAATTTGTTTATGTAATTTTTAAATTACATTTATGAAGCAAATATACTAGATTGAATTAATCATTAAATCATACAATAACGTAATTCCTTTTTGTTATATTAAGAGGACTGGAGGATCAGATTGCCTGAAAATCGTGCTAATTTTTTCACAATTTTTTATGAGGAACTGAATAAATATGCGAAAGTGTCATTTTGACGTGTATTTATACAACATATAAAGAGAAGAAAAATATAGTTTTGATGATATTACTGTAAAATGACAACCTTGAAAAGAAAAACAAAATATATTTTAACTACATGTACCATACACTTATATTAAATATTTGATCATCAAAACTATATTTTTCTTCCCTTTATATGTTGTATAAATACACGTCAAAGTAATACTTTCGCGTATTTATTCAGTTTGTCATAAAAAATTGTGAAAAAACAAGCACGATTTTCAGGCAATCTGACCTTCCAGTCCCCTTAATGTAGTAACAATTTTACTAAAAGTTGCATTTAGATTTTCATATTACATTTTATATGACATATTTTGATCATTTCGTATTTCTTCTGTATTTCTATTGTGTTGTTCTATGCGATAAAAAAGATATGCGTGCCATATGAACCATTCGTAAAGGGTGCAATATTTTCAAATCGATTAGCAAAGTCACTGGCAAATTTATATATATCTGTCTATCTGGGTAGTGGCTTGCAATCATAACTAGCTCCTATTATTTGGTTTGTATAAGATGATGTGTTATCGTGTTCTAATTATTAATAAGCTCCTGATTTCCACGTGTGTTATATGAGTTATTAGAAACTGATCATCTTATACAAAGCAGGATAACTGATTAGGATCAATCTGATCAGGACTATGACATGAAAAAAAAAAATCTAGTCGGGTAAGAAAAAGGTATAAATTTCTGTACCTAATCATGAATATTCTTATTGTTTTGGTCTTTAAATACGAATATTTAAATTTTCAACATAGAATATATTTACATACTTAATACTTGTACATATATTTTATGTCGAAAGTTTGATATTTGTGTTTAAAGAGTAAAACAAAAAGAGTGTCTAGGATTAGGTACATGTCCGGACATTGGTACTTTTACCTTACTTTATGCGCTGCAAACTTGAGAAAACTATTGTGCAAACCAGTCTACGTTCGTTTTGTATTAAGGGGATGCTGGAGTCAATGACGAACTCGAAAAACGTCGATAATGCAGAGACTATCGTCACTAACATAATCACGCTATCCTTTTCGTATTTCTTGTATATACAGAATTTATATAAATGTATGTTGTTTTGTTTTACCATATTCAACGAAAAACCTAAGCATATATGTAGAAATCTTTCTGCAAACTTTTTCGATATTTTTAAGCTTCCAAATGCAGATGCGAAGGTAGAACAATGTTCTTCAAAATTTTTCTGTTTGGAGCATCCACACTTTCGGTATGTACAAGCTGCGGAACTTTTGGATTAAACAAGTATCACGCTAACTAATAGCTTGAGACTTTACATTAAACATTTTTTTGTTCATTTTCGACACATATCGAGCAATGCTCCTATTTATTTTTGCACGTACTTTCATTGCGTAAAAGCATTTGTAATTCTATGTAATCAATACGACGTAAACTTTGCAGAAAAATATCAGTGTTCTGTCGGTAGTTTTCAGCTTCAGCATCCCTTTAAACGCGTGAAAACTGAACATAATGAACATAAAATCAAAACAAGTACTTTTTCCTTCTTGCTGCTGTTTCTTGCGCTAAACAAAAAGAAAACAAAGAAAACGTTATGTTTCCGAATTGTTACTGCGGGAGAGACTTGCGTTACTGCGACTGAAACCGATTTCCGAAGAAACCGTCGGAATTTTGCGAGGAAACCTCCGTTCCTGCCAAACAGTTACGAGAAATTGCGTTCTTGGTTTACGGAGGAAAACACATTGCCTGAATTATCTTATTTTCGACGGTCCGTCGAATAAATAAACCATACACAAAAATATCAGTCTCTACTGTGCTAACAAAAGCGATTATTCAGTTTACTCTCCTTTTTTTAAGTAATGATTATCTTCAATAAAGAATATTTTCTTTGATGATAGTTTTAAAATATATTAAATAAATATAAAAAAAAAAATAAAAAAAAATATATATATATATAGATAAAAGTATACAAAGTGAATCTCATAACTATTACCACCTTGAACATTTTCGAATCAAGAAACAGGCGGTCTTCAGATTTCCGAAAAAATCTTATGGTGGTTGTACTTTTTCTGATAGGAATATCTCTGAAAATAAGGTCACTTTTGTTTTTTGCTCCAAAGATATTCAATAGTTATCGACTCCATAGTGTGTAAAGAGTATATTTTTATTAAATTAAAATATACTTATGACAAAATTTATTATCGTTTTCTCATTTTCTTTTCTCGAGAAAAGTTTATTATCGTGGTCTCATTATTGTATATTCAAAGAAGAATTTAGTCTCTTTATAAGAATAGTAATTGGTTCGATTCTATGTAATTTAAATAAACTGAAAGTCTCTCTTTTAATTTAAAATTCTTGTTTGAAATGCTAAATTTGTGAAGAGATTCAGAATGTATTATATACACATTTTGAATGAATTTAATAAATTCTCTTATAATAGATTTGCGAATATATATAAACGTGCGAACTACTTGAGACAAGTAATATTTACTCGAATACAGTATATATTCTTCTGTGTGCAAGAATTATTTCCAGGCGATTGCAGCAAGTTTTATCGTACCAAACCGAATTTTTCTCTCAATTTAATATTTGTGATTAAAATGCTAAACTTGCTAGGACTCGAAATGCATTTGAGTAACTTTGATGGTTACAATAAAGTTACGCACTGAGAGAAAAGTATTTTAAAATTTATTTATGTGGAGAATAAAGTTTATTCGCAGAAATAAACTTTGTTTTGTAGAAATAGACTTGATAAATTTTCAAGTATCTTTTTCTCACAGTACGATAAATTTGCGGATATATAATAAATTTATAAAATACTTCTTTCTTAAATAAAAACAGCATTTCCCAATAAACATCGAACATCAGTTACAGTACATCTATGTTATAATTTTGCACTCAACAATGTAAATGCAATATAATACATAGTGTTATATTCCAATGATGCTCGGTGTTGACTGGATTGAATGTACACGGAGAATTTGAAAATAATAATTATTATAGAATTTCGTAATCCCCTCCTCTCCCCCACAAGGAATAGATTGATATTCTGCAGCAATTCACTATATTCTTTCATTTCATATGTTCTATTTATATTTTACTGAAATATGTTATTAAAACATTCGTTATGTTTCTGCTTTTTTCGCGAAATTAACTGTGTTAACAAGATAGACTTTATCTATTCCTGGACTATCAAAAACAATAAAATTGAGAAGAACATATACGAAAGAAAACTATAATATCCCCTCCGTGTGTAGTGAATATTTGGTGTGTACGAATTATTTTCGGGCAATTGCAGCAGATTTCATCAGAGCGGAGTCATGCGCAAGATAAGGTGAATGCGTGCGTCCTCGTCGGAGTATCCTCGTGCCACGCGACTGACGATCGTCACGACAGCTCGTCAAACACGTTCATTTCGCGTACAACGCAAAGCAACGATAACACGACACTGTCGATCGCGCAGGAACACGGCATCGCGCACATTCGCGTCCCCTCGAATTGGCTCCCTCAATCGACACCTCACCCGAGTACCATCCCTTAGAGCTCTCGTCACAATCGCGAATCACGCGAGCCCGTCGTAATCGTACATAATACAGGCGAGCACGATGACAACGACGAGGACGGCGCGTATTTCCTCAAGCGACGTCGCTAATTAACGACCGCATCTTATTCCCTCAGTGACAACTTCGCGACGCGGAGGCGCGCGCTTGCGGACAACACGAGAGCATTCACACGAGGCACCGAGAGAGCGGGGCCGAGGAACGTCGTCCTTTGGCAGGCGCGAATCGCGGCGCGGGGGCGCGTTGACGCTGTCAACTTGACAGCCGCCGGGACGCATTCCGCGTGCATTCTCCGGAATTGCCGGATGCCGGCGACAACCGCAGCCCTGTTCTTTTCAACTCAACTACTAGGGCTGCACTGGAACCTCATTTCTCTTCCCTTCAATGTCGAGCTCTCATACTTAGGTCCCTTTAAGTCGAAGCAGGTTGCCCTTTTTCGTTTTAAAATAAAACGTGCATGTAACCTAGCATTGAAAATAGAAGAACTAAGATTCAACGCAGTCTTATTAATTAATTAGTCTATTTGAAGGGAGCAGACCTCTTGTCTCACTCCAACGGCAAAAGGTGCAACCTGGTTCAGCCAAAAAGAACTCAAGCGTAGAACTTACACGCGTTGAAGGGAAGGGGAATAAAGTTCCGCAATATTAGACAATATTAAGCAATATTAGGTCTGTTTTTTTCAACTGAACTCTCTGGAAGTGATTCAATAAATTAGAGTGAGACAAATACATTTTTTTTCACTCTAACTTATTGCAACAGTCTGCACTGGTTTAGTTCAGCTAAAAAACAGACCTATTAGTTCAGTTAATGGCGAATTTGATTGGATGCACTATAGCGCGCATCTGTGCACACTGAAACTGGTATCATAGCCCATTCTTATATTTTAAATTATTTTTAAATTATTTTTAAATTATTTTTAAATTATTTCTAAATTATTTTTAAATTATTTTTAAATTCGCCTCCGAATGCTCCGAATAACCAATGGAACGATTTATGCAACATTTGAAGATGAACTTTAAGCGATTTTAAATAAAAAAACTATAAATACAACTTAAATATAAAAAAGGACATTATAGATCTGTTCTTTTTAGCTGAATCAATGCGCACTGGTGCAATAAATTAGAGAGTGAGACAAATATATTTTGTCTCACTTATTGCACCGGTGTGCACCAGTTCAAGCACGGCTCAGTTAAAAAAGAAAGAGACTTAAGTCTATTCCTTTCAGCTAAACTGAACTTATACACACTGACGCAAAATAACTGAGACAAATATATTTTACTTCGCTCTAACTTATTTTGCACCAGTTCAGACAATTTAATTAAAAAAAACAAACCTCTTATAATACCGGCCTCAGTATATCTTGGCGCGTCTAGTAGTGCATCCAATTGAATTCGCTACAAGAAAAGCAGACCTCTTGTTTCGTCGTAAAGGCGACAGTCGCAAGCTGGTTCAGTCAAAATGAACTCAAACAGAGAACTCACGCGCGTTGAAGGGAAGTGGAACGAAGTTTCAGTGCAATATTAGCTTAGCTAGAAGAAGTAAACTCCTTGTCTCACTCCAAAGGCAAAAGATATAACCTAGTCTAAGTTCTTCTTCAAGAAGAGGAGACCCGGGCGATTCGCGAAGAACTCGCGTAGTGCGTATCTCGAGCACGCTCTGCCACTCACGGTGACACACTGTTGTCCTGTACCAGTTAGCCGCGCTCTTCCCTCGCGCTGTCACTTCGAAATGAGAGAAAATATCAGTAATATCAGAAAACGGATCCAACGAGGCGGCAACACTAAACCCGATCATTATTGTCGTAGTATCGACATAGCGCGACGTCCGTCGCATTCTCTTCTATCTCTCTTTCTTTCTCTCTCTTTAGCGATTGCGGTACTCGCGTCGAATCGTTTAACGGACGTCGCGACGCTACGCTACGCTACGTGACGCGACGCGACGCGTCGCATCGCGTCGCGCCAAGTACGTCACGGACGCTGCGTCGCGAGGACGAGGACGAGAGGATGGGGCGTAGGGCGCGCACACAGGAGGGCGAGCAAGAGAAACGCAACGGTGCTATGCTACGGTATATGTTGTATCGTGAGATAAAAAACCTGCTGCTCCTGTAGAGAGCGACGGAGACGCTCCGGAGTGTCCTTTGGTTCCTCTGCTCTCCTCCTCTCGCTTCCTGATCCCGGACAAACGCCGTTCACGCCGGATCGCGCTCTCGACGGGCCACGGGATCAACGGGGAACCGTTGACGGCGGGGAAGGAGGCGGTAGCGGCAGCGACGATCGCTTCTCCTCGAGGCAGTTGTGTCACACTCGATTTTACGGCACTCGTTCGCGTTACCTGCGCCCGCGGCTGCCCGGTCGTTGTTGCTCGCTCACTCGCTTACTTGCGTGCTTGCGTGCGTTCGCCACCCCGGCGAGTGCGCTGCATACGGACAACGCACCGATCGACGACCGTCGTCTTCACGCTTGTGCCGAGAACGCGACGGAGCAACGCGGCGAAGAGCGCTGCGCGCCGCCACAACCCCCTGAAGTCCGGCCCGCCCGCCCGGCCGTCGTCGCTGTCGCTCGCGGCTAGCTTCGCAGCGCTGACGCGCACAGGTGCGAGCGTACCGGTCGCGCGCGGCCGGTGCGCGATTGTTCAATTTTCACCTGGGCTCTCCGTCGTCCTCTCTCTTTCCCGGCCACCTCGACGCACGCGGTGATCAGCGAAGTCGCCGCCGGTCCCTCGCGATCAACGGCGCGCGCTTTGTCGCGCCTCTCTCGCGTGTTCTTTCGCCCGCGTCGTCTTTTGCCACTTTTGCCGCTTTGCCGAAAGAGAGCGAAGCGCGAACTTCAACGATCACTCGAAATGAAAACGAAGCACGCGCCGTACGGGATGCGCGTGTGCATGTGTGTGTACGTTGCATGCACGATGCGTGCGAACGTGCGCACCGTCGCGAAAAGCGCCGCGGAAAATCAATAGCGCTTTCGTGTGAAGGTGTGTGCGCGCGTGTGGATACGCAGTGGCGTAACTGGCGATCGTGCGCCCCGGTCGCGCGTCGGAGGTGAAAACGCAGCAATTCCGGCGAGATCGATTCGTTGTAGGTAGACGCGACTAGATCGATGAAATTCATCGATTTTCACGCTCTTACATCGAAAAGAAATATTCGAAAATTTATTTGTAAAACAAAATTTATTCGCGGAAATAAAGTTTGTTTCACAGAAACTTTATCTTTTCTACAAATGAATTTCCAGATTTTTTCTGTCAGTATACACTGAGAAATTTTTTCATAGAATAAATGTTATATATTAACTTTATTTCTGTGAAATAAACTTCATATATCAACTTTATATTTCTGTAAGATAAATTTTATATACAACAAGAACAATTTTACAACTTTATTTCTGTAAAATAAACTTTATATTCCACAAATTTCCTAATATATTTTCTCAGTGTACTCAGTGTTGGGAATGTCTCTTAATTAAATTATGGTATAATATATATTTTAATATATTTAATATATATTTAGTTAAATAACTAAATATATCACTATCTTTGATGTCAAGAGAGGAAAATTGCCAAATATTATTTTTTATTGCGACTTCAATTCTTGCAAATGGAATTCTAAACTTTGAACTGAAATTCCATTAAACTCCATATTTAAAATTGGGGATAAAAGACTTGGTTATTCGATTTTTATCTCTTAATTCATAAAAAGTCTCTGATTTTTGCATACACATTGACATACTTCTAAGTTTACAAGATTGTTAGACACTAAGCTATTACATTTTCAACAAAAAGAGTCTCTGATTTGACAAAGGACAAAGATGCTATTTTTTTTTCTTTTATTTATATTTAATAATTACATTTACTTTTTTTTCTTATATATTTAAGCATCTCATAAGAGGAATAATGAGTTGCTGTTAAGAATGTTTCATGTACAAAAACTTGCAGATCACAATTGAGTCACTTATTATGCATATTAAACTTCACTCTTATTGCTTACGATTCCTTTGCTAATGGATTCTTTATCACAAGATCAGCGCCTTCACAGTGGATGCTATCGTAGGTCCACTTGCGATTGTTCCTGGCAAAGTAATAATAACTCTCTTAATAACAACAGTCCACAATAAACAATACAACAGTTACAGTACACTGTAAACACAAGTCTTTCATTTGACATAGAAATCCTCACAAAATTACCAATTACCTGCATTCATGGCCACACTTTGGGGAAGAGCACTTGGCACATGGATAATGACACCCATAGCAGTCTAAGTTCAAACAATCGCAGAGATCATCCGCTGTCTGTATGTAGATGCCTTTCTCGTCGTATAACTGCCTCTTGTGACCGTGATACAATCGGCGATAAAGCTTGCGTTTCTCTCTCTCGCTGTGCTCAGGGTCAAAGTTCCGTAAAAATTTCTTGGACAAATTGTCTACAGCCTTCTGCCGGGAGCCTCGAGTTTTCTGCGGGCAAATTTTGAACGATTAATTTCTCGACACGAACGATTCTCTACGGTTCGACCAATGGATCCATGCGACGCACTCACTTTTTCATTACGCGGTGGATTCCGCTCGGCGTTCGGCTGAGACGCGTTCTCGGATGTGGACGAGTTCGCATTCATTGTTCACCACTGCCAGTGTATATTCGAATTCAAAAAGCTTTATCAAGAGCTTTAACTTTGCGTATACAAAAGACGTGGTAATTTCTCTTATATGAAATTCTCATTTCTGATGTCTCTCACGGACTGATACACCGCAAAGGTCGCACAACAGCTGATTCTTCGGAGCAAGAAATGTGCGCCTATCTGCACTTTACGCCTCCCAGGACGGAATGAAGGTGTAATTGGGATTCGCATCGAGTAGTTTCTACACACAGGACGCGAAAACGCTTGTCGAAAGTAATCGTCAATTTAGCAGAGAGAGAGAGAGAGAAGAGAGAGAGAGAGAGAGAGAGAGAGACAGACAGAGAAATTTTCCGAGATTCCTACAAAGAGAATTAGATTCTTGAAGTTGACGGAAATGTTACCGCGGTAATTAAGAAATACGCGTTTACTCTGAGGTTAGAGTTGGGTCAGAGTTAGGTTAGGTTAGATTGGAGCACTGCGCTGTTTGCGTGCGCTTCGTTTTCCTGAGATAGACATCGCAGACGTCGCGCATTCGTAGCGGCAGATCACAGTGATCGCAATATTTCCTTTTAGAGCTAACTACTGGTACCCAACGCGAGATTCGCCGCTCGTTCTGTCAAGAGTCACAGATTCGTGACTTCGAGTAATTCCAGGTGATACCAGCCTTGAAGCATGCGAGACAGCGTTTGCACGTAGAACTCAGTGACTTCTGAACGAGTACTTATCACCGAACAGCTGAAATGGCTAAAGTATCGTACAGTATCGTGGAATATTACGCAGAACACGAAGGGTACAAGTGCGGCTATTGCAAAAGCCCTAATACAAACTTCAGTCACGGTGAGTGCGAACATAACTGTTTCAACGTATCGACACGAAGTATTTTTCACGTCGTCTCATGATTAGTCGACAAATCGAGCTTCTGTTATTTGTTAGAATTTGATGTAAAGATGCATGTTTTGAATGTGATAATATTAATTCATGTAAAGTGGTACATTGCGCAGTTTATAAGCATCTACATGCTTCTTTTTATTTGCATTAAAATCTGATGTAAACAAAAGTTTGTCTTAAAACTAGTCTTATAACTAGTGTCATTATATTATTTTAAGATGTAAGCCTAGATGCTTTTTTTATTTATACTAAAATCTGATATAAATATATCTTTATAAAAGTATATATCTTTATAAAAGTATATATCTTTTTAAAAGTAATAGTTAACATAATGTATTATTGTCAGGCATGTGGGCCCATTCATTGACAGTCGAGGACTATCAAAGCTTGATAGACAGGGGATGGAGACGAAGTGGCAGTTATTGTTATAAACCCACACTGGAACAAACCTGTTGTCCACTCTATACTATCAAGTAGAGTAGTATTTCTTTGTATTAACAATGCACAACATATATGGTTTGTTCTTTTCAACTGCACTGCTGAACTGGTAATAAGTTAGAGTGAGAAAACATATACTTGTCTCACTTTAACTTATTGCATTAATTTAGCAGTGCAGCTGGAAAGAACAGACCAATAGTTAACAATGATAAGCATCTGAGACAAATTATATCTGAGCATTTCAATGATGACTTTCAGATGTGAAGCTTTGGACTTCAGAATATCAAAATCTCAAAAGAAAGTCCTGAAGCGCATGGTGAAATTCTTGAAAAACGAGCTGGTAAACGATAATATTAAAGATATGAATGAGGATCAACATGATAATATAGGTAAGACTTTGAGAAATGTACAATAATAGTAAACCTAAGAGCTGTTTGATTATATTTCACTTATAACTTTGTAGTATTAATATTACGAATACTAGTAATTAGAGTAATATTAATGACTTTACAGACATAAACAATGAAGAAGCATTAAATTATGCAAAGCACCACGCGAAAGCGCAAAAAAATTTATCTAAAATAAATGTCTCATCTATGGACAGTGAAATCAGTGGGAGAATGTCTATTGATCCAATAGAAACATCCAAAGACACTAGTATCTCAAAGATTTCTATTTCTGCCTCAAGTAGCGACCAGAGACAGCTGACAAATGCAGAGAAGAAAAGTGCTTCACATTCTAGTAACGAAAATATCAGCACGGTGCCTCGCAAGAAAGCGAAACTCCTACGCATAGAACGTAAGCAAAATAAGTTATTAGCTCAAGGTAAATCGCAAAGTGAAATCGAGAGCATCATGAGAGAGAAGAAACAACAGAACTGCGCCAAAAGCTTGGAAGAATTGTTCGATGAGGTGTATACTGGCTTGAAAAAGTTTGAGGTAACAATGCAGTATAAACAGTCGATGTCGCAAACTGTTGCTTATCACGCTTGCTTGTCAATACGGTCAATACTATTCTCGACACGGGGTCCATTTTTCTCCAATTTTTGTCACATTTGCAGCGGAAAATAAGTCGAATTCAGTCGTAGCGTTAAGTGATCAAACACACTGACTCTTGTATTCGTATGTTCGCGTCCGTTAGTTATCGCACTACGACATTCATTCGTATCGGATCTGTGTTAAGCTCATGATTTTTGTAAGCTGAGACTGGTTAGAACTGCGCCGATGAGCTCGGAATACCTAAAGACCTCGAAAAAGTCTTACGAAGTTTATAAAAAGTATCAGACCACGATACACGGGACGCCGGCCGAGAAAGTCACAGAGCAACGATACACGAGATTTCTCGTGAAGTCGCCTCTGCAGGTAATTTTCTAAATGGTGTCACCTTGGAATCTGCCTTGAGATATAACTATCGTGATGTTTATCCGATGAGCATTACGAACACGAATGTTTATATGCGCGTGATATTGTCTTTACGTATATATCTTAACGCAGAATCGTCCAGATTTAAATGCGTCATGTCATAATTCCGGCAACAAAAGGAAAAAGAAATAAAAGAGAATTTACCGAAACAATTTAGGTCTGTATTAATAGTTGTCACTTAAAACTTGTCTCGTGTGAAATTATTCAGATTTTTATTCAGTTAGATTCAAGTTTTTTAGTAAAATTATAATATGTGACATTTTTATGTGTAATTATGATTCAACTAAAAAAGTTCCATCTAATGCTAATTCAAACCTGAATATTTTACTTCAGACGATTTCTAAGTAATAATTATTAATATTAGCCTTAAAGTTGTATCAATAGTCATTACTTGAAACTTATATGAGCTGAACTATTCAGATTTAAATTTAGGCACGTATTAATAGTTGTCACTTAAAACTTGTCTCATGTGAAACAATCAGATTTTGATTATAAAGTTAGATTCAAGTTTTTCAATTTAGTTATGATATGTAATATGACATTTATATCTGTAATCATAATTCAACTAAAAAATTCTCATCTGATATTAATTTCAAACTTGTGTATTTTATTTGAGATGATTTTGAGATAATAATTATTAATATTAGCTTTAGAGTTTTATTAATAGAGTTGTTATTTGAAACTTACCTGAAATAAGATACTCAAATATGAATTTAGATCCAGATTTGAATTAAAAATTGTCACTTAAAACTTGTCTCATATGAATACTTAGATTTTGATTCAGAGTTAGATCCAAGTTTTTCAGTTGAATTATGTGATATATGTGACATCTATATTTATAATCGCGCGATCAAACTGAAAAGCTCATTTAACTTTGAACTTAAAGTTCAGATCTGAATATGAACTCAAATTTGTGTATCTCACATGAGACGAGTTTCAACAATTATTGATACGGGCCTTACACTGTCTATAGATATCTGTAAATTCTCAGATCATATGATAGCATAGAAAGCTGTAATAGATAGCTATGCGCTTTTGGTTCGTTATTTTTATTAGGTTCTTCGCCGTGTATCGATAGATTTGATTTTAACTTTATTCTCGAAATTACGCTATCATATATATTAATTAGCAGTTAGAGACGTCAATCTTGCCGCAGTCGGACGTGCGATATACAGAGCAACTATATAATGTCACGATTGGAGCAAAGTGGACCTTACCGATCGATCAAAGAATTCGTGATTTGCATTTAATGTTGTCAACACCGTCGCTTGATCGACGATTACAGTAATGAATAATACTTTCGTTGCTTGAAATGCAGCACTTGTTTACGCGTTTGCAAAAACACTTGTCTTTGTGATTTTGTTAGATAAAATTGGTGAGAGTGATGTCAGACGAGTTCCTTACCACTCTCGATGCGAGCGCGAGTGTTTATAAAAAGTATCAAATGGCGATACACGGCGATTCACCGGAGGAATGCGATCGAAAGTCATTCTTCAACTTTCTCGTAAAGAGTCCTTTGCAGGTATACTTTGTATACTTAATCTCAAACGATGTTAAGAGACACCTTTGCGAATCCGCTTTCCTCTCACGCTCTCACAGCGAGCCGCAGTGCTCGTATTCACAAGTAAATTACTATATATTGTATATATTATACATTGTTTTACACGAAAGCGCAGAGTCCGTCTCGTATAGCATAAATCTCAGTATAGTATAATCTCATTATAAGATATTATATCTTATTAAATATAATATAATATCTTATTAAAAATATAATATATTATAATAATATATTTTATAATATATTAAAGTAACTTTGCAAAAAATATATATTATATATTTTTTAAATTGGATTTTATAGCGTTTTTACTGCTATATTTTTACTTTTATAATATACCGCTAGTATAATTCTAGTAATATTTAAAAAATCGTTGCAAAGGAAAATAGCTCTTAAACGGCTGTTCCGTACATGTTGTTGTTTACCGACAATTGTCCGTTTGATATGTGTTGTTGTGCTATTTGTCATTGCTAGATATTTTATGATACGATTATATCTGTACAACGCGACACAAGTCCAACCGATAGTTGTCAGTAAATGTCTACAGAACACAGCTCATAGAATGTAAACATTGTTTTTTAAAGCCGTGGATATCTGAAAGCGGCACTCCAGGGATACCACCTCAGGGATACGGCTCTTTCCACGAACAGTACTGGTTGAACAACGAGCTAATAGCCGTCGGAGTGATAGACATCTTGCCGTCGTGCGTCTCGAGTGTGTACTTCTTTTACGACCCGGCTTATAGTCAGCTCTCTTTGGGGACTTTCAGGTCTGTAAAGGATTCTTCTTCTCGAAAGCAATCAAAGTCACGTACGTTTCCGAATAATGCGTTACTTCCACAGTTCATTGCGAGAGATTTATCTGACGAGGCAATTGAACAAGGTCGCGCCCGTTCTGAGATATTATTACATGGGCTTTTACATTCACACGTGTCCGAAGATGCGATACAAAGCGAGAATGCGACCGTCGAAGCTCCTGTGTCCCGAGACGTACACGTGGTTCGACATCGATCCCTGCTTGGTGAAGCTGGACAACGAGAAGTACAGTCGTCTGAACGACGATATCGACGCCATCGACGAGGACGGTGTAGTCGACACTCGAGAAGTATGCTACGAAAACATTCGATAGTTAAACATTCGAACATAGGATCATAAAACAAATCGCTTCTCGCAGCTATTTGCTTTGTGATTTTCTTAGAAGTATGCTACGAAATAGTTAAACATTCGAACATAGGATGATAAAACAAATCGCCTCTCGCAGCTATTTGCTTTGTGATTTTCTTTACTCGGTATCGTTAAATTTTGTGCAAAAAGAGATGGTATATAATACGAGTCTCACCGCGGTTATCAGTGCGCGACAATAGTAAACAAATAACGACAACCAGACATCGACGTTTCGAGGTCAATAAGACTGACCTTCTGTGGTTAAAACGATTAAAAATGGTAATAAATTGTTTACAACACATGCGTTTATTGCGCACTGATATTTTTATTTGTCATTACTTTTTGTATTTGTCTTGAAAAGAAGGTTATTATGAATATTTTATCGAGTTGAATAATAAATAATATCGGATTTTTCAGGTAAAATAAAACGATTATATATTTTTACGTCGTTATAATTTTATGAAACAATCTATGCGAAGGATGTTAGAAGATCATAGGTCAAAACGACGCACATAGGAGACCGGGACTAGTTGGCTACCGGGATAAGTTGGCGAAACCGGTTATTTCTAGTGTTTTCTAACAAGTTACAAAATTAAACAAGCAAGATTTTTAAATATGTCAAAGATGGTTTTGAAATCTCTGTTTGCTTGATTCTGAAATCTGTTAAAGAGCAATAGAAATAATTGATTTTGCCTATTTACCTCGGTAGCCAAATAGCCCCGATCTTCTCTACATTGTTTCATAAAATTATAACAACATAAAAATATGGTCGTTTCATTCTATTTAAACAATTCGAAATATTACATATCTTACTTGAAAGATTTGATAGAATTAGATAAGGAGAATCTATGTAACTGTGTTTTTGATAAAGTACGATAAAATTACTTAAAAAAATATGTATATGTATATATATATATATATATATATATATATATATATATATATATATTCAGATAAAAATATGTAATTATTCAATATAATATATATATAATCATCAAAAGTAAATTACGCGATACAAAACGAAAAAAATTGATATTTGCTTTTATATGAGAAATTGATATTTCCGATAGAAATGATAGATTCAGATAAAGTCATACAGTATTTCAACAAAATTTGTACGTATCTTTATCAATTTTTATCGGATTTTTTAAAGCAGACTAACCTAATATATGAAATTTCAACACATTGACCTTTCCTTTGTTAATTACATGAAAGTGCGTTCACCACTCAGATAGATTCTTCTTCTCCAGGTGTTAGTTTTACACAATCAGATCGCAATGCAGTATAGGATTTACAAGGCGCGTCTGGCACACCAAATTACGCGCAAAGAAGAGCGCGAGGTGAAAGAGTACGCCACCCTCGTTGGAATGCCGTGCGCGCGAAGGATGCTTCTTTATCGCAGCTGAAGCGATTCCTGTGGCACGCGAAACTGACAAATACGCCATGAGCGTATTTCGCGGACGATTGTCGCACGGAATATACCGTGATTGTGAACGTATCTGCTTGTTTTCTCATATTGTGGAAGGTCCTTTGAATTACCTCGGAGATTAATCGCTGACCGCATGCTGGCTATGCTTATGTACAAAGAATCGTCGAATTCATGACTCTTAGGATAAGGATATGAATCAGGTATGAATCATATGTTGGAGTGGTAATCTGCGATCGTGATACGATAATCAGGGGGATTACACATAGTGCTTGTTAATAAATTATGTGCATCAAACGCGCACGGACGTTTTGTTTCTTGTTCAGTGTACACAAGCGTCGAGCAGTGCTCTGAAGGATCCAATGAATTGTTTAGGAATGTTATAACTTCCTTTATTTTCTTATGTAACTTTCTTTTTAAGAATTTAATTTTTCTCAGACTTATTTTCCCGTTTCTCTCACTCACATTTTAACAGAATCGATCGTTGTAAGTAAATGTTACTGCGCGCAAACACAACACCAATTTACACACAGCTGGCTGTAATCGTGCCTTAATGTCGCGCGCCTACGCTAATTATTCGCTCACCCGAGTTTTATTTGTATTTAAACATCCGTCTTCAAAGGTCACCGTTAAAGACCTACGATACAAGTTTTACCGTTAACGTCGAATTCTTTAGCGCTCGTTTGTGAAATTGGAAAGAATCCGTAGAATTCGTCTTGATACGAGTGATATAGCAATTAAAATTTGCTATAAATTCGCATTAGCATTGTCGTCTCTCGTCTATTTTTAAATCGCAGTCAAGTCTATGTATATAGCAACATCCCAATAGGGGTCACACGTACAGCATTTTTAAGTAATCAAATTGTATATTCACATTCACGTTCAATATGCATTATTGCAAGTACATGAAACATTTTGCGGAGAAAAAAGGAAATTAACTAACAACATTGTTGGACGTCATTAAATAGCGAAAGTGTTTGTTACGCTAAAGTTGCCCGCAAAGCCAATGGTTTTTAATGTTACCTCGTTAGTGTATATCCACAGTATATAGTATTAAGAAAAAGGATTCAAGATTTACAGAAAGAGCTCATTATTACTGAATAAAAAGTACATAGATCGAAAAAATAGATCCTGTAAAAAAAAATTACAAATGTTTTTCGGTTATATTATCATGCGCGCAAGTTATTTGTGTGTTTCCATTAATCTGTTACTATTACTCATTCATAATTTTCTTTGGTGAAGTTGTTGATTTACAGGGCATAGTTTCAGTATACCTTTAATTATTTTCTTCAGTTCAAGAACAATTTTCATTTTTTGTACCCGTAAATATAGTCATATTTTTTCGCCTGGTAATTAAAAATACGTCCATTGTAATTCTAACTATATTCTAATAGCGCTAAAATTAATTTATATATTAATTATAACTTGGAACAAATGAAAGTTTATTACAAAGAATTCATTCTACTTTGGTTAGTGATGCATTTTGCAAAGCAGATATTAAAGCAGTTTCAATTCTTATGTTGATACCTGTTGATCTAACAGACAGCAACTTTTGCAGTTACATCACTCAATTCTAAGGTTATAAATCAACAATCTCTTTGCACCACTCGTTCTAGATACAATGTTAAAAGTTGCCGAGAAAGAAACAGAAAATTATTGATTTAAACATAATTTACAATATGTTATAATTAATATATTAATTATAACATTACTGTAGAATATTTGTAACTATGATGATTTTTCGATCTATTTTTCGATCTTTTTTATTGAGTATAATGAGAATTATCTAATGAATAAATTTGAATTGCTTTTTTTATTATTCTTTTTTCTCTTTGATCCTTTTTCCTTGATAATCAATAAGTAGTCATATAATAAATGGTGAAATGAGATACGTGAAATGACGAAATGAATATGTTTTGTCTACATATTTTATTTCACTATTTATCATACGACCATTTACGATCATCACGGAGAAGAAATAGTCTCTTGCATTTTTGCTCACCAGAGAGTCAACAGTTTAAAAAGTGTCTTTATGAAAATTAGCGATCCGGGGAGGTCGCGTTGCATATTCGTTAGTGCACAAGAGTTTTCAACTTTTCTGTGGCCTTTCCAACTCTTGATTGTCCGATCTCTCAGGCTGGATCTCATTCCAGCTCTGAATCTGTCCGTTACCGCCGAACAGAAAGACTACCATGGATGCGATGCATACTGCCGCACCAATCCAAAAGACTGTCTGCCACCTGTCAATCGGGTTCTGGCGCAAAAAACAATGAATTAACGTTAATCCCTTGTTGGCACATTTATTGCTTGTTGCTTAATTCGGTATATTAGGGATCATATTAATAGTTGCCTGAAACTTGTCTTATGTAAGATATTCAGATCTGTATTCACATTCAAGTCTTTTAGAGTTGAATGTGTGACATTTATACCTATAAATGCGATTCAACTGAAAGATTCTCATCAAACTCTGGATCCAAATCTGAGCATCTTGAGACGATTTTCAAGCAACTGGTATTAATACAAATTTGAATCTATGAGATCCACATAGATTTTTCTAATCTGACCTTCACTTAAATATCCATAAATGTGCTTATCTAGTTTTGTGTGCGAAAAGTACACTTGAGAAACTTGTTGCAATCGTTATCTTTAAAATAGATAATCTACGGTACAAGAGAAAATAGAGTGTATTGATTTTATATGAGAAAGAAGTAAAAAGTTTTGCGTGCTTCAAGAATAGAATTCTATACTTATATGCGTAATAATTAAAAATTTAACAACTATAGGATTTAATTTCTCTTGCTCGAGTCAATTTGACTCGTGAGAATGCCAGAGACTAGAATTCAAATCGGGTCATATTCGTAATAAATTGACCGGCGGATGTTTCGTAAGTTTTGAAATTTGCGGAAACAAGACAAATGCGAATGAGACAACGATGATGACACAGTCGTTGGTCCCTCGATCGTAGAAAAAAATTATAATGACCATTTCAGATACGCAACCGCCTCGGCCATTATGCCTAATGATGATTTTCGCTTTACAATAAAAAACCATGTTTATAACGGAATGCTGAAGGAAATGTGTATGTGATAAGATTTACGGAACGAAGGTGTAATTTGCGTGCGAAAGATCTAAGAGGGAGAGGAAGCGCTTTACGACGTTCGAAATTCTTGCGTAATGTCGCCTCCCTCTTCCTCCTCCTCGATAATCGCTCTTGACGAAGAGGTAATTCGCGTTCAAGAGATGTCGCGATTAAGATTATAAAAAAAACCAAGAACAAATTGCACAGCTGTGATTACAAAAGTGATTGCATAGAAGCGGCCGCGGGATTATGTAACGGCGTATTGTCAAAGCGAGCGTTGCGAATTGTGTGTGTGCGCGCGCGCGCGGATGAATGTCCGACGAAAAACCGGCAGAATTGAGAAGCCGAGAGACCAATCTGCGAAATCGTAGAATAGCCTTTGCGATCGTTGACTTTATTTTCTTAAATTCTTTCGCGAAATTCATTTGAAATTGTCCTTGACTTCGAAAATCGGGAATCCGAGTCGATATGGAAGAATTCAATCTGAGCCTCGAGTTATTAATATTTCTTCTTTTTTTTTCAATAAAATTATTGGAATCCTATCGAATGAGTAATGATTGTATGTGTGTATAAAGATTAATTAATGCGTTCTTATGAACGCAATTGAAGTTACGCTTACCCCGTATTTTCCGGCTATTTCCTCGACCATGGGCGGGATAATCATCCCGGAGATACTGCCGATCATGTTCATGATACCGTAGAGAAAGCCGGCGAAATTCGGCGCTAGATCTTGATTATTCGACAAATTGGAGATAATAGCGGCGCCGTTGAAGGCTAACGCGAATATCAAGCAGACATTCGCCAGCACTATGTCGCAGCCGACGTAGCCGACTAATATCAGGAAGATGCCAGGTAAAAGATGCGCTGAAGAGAAGAAAAACAAGGACAATCATATGCGTTACGTTTGAAGTCGTGACGTAAGTACGAGTTTCCGAGGCATTCTGTTCGCATATTCCGGCTGTCATGATTTGCATTGACGGAAATCAAATTCCAAATTTTTGCGAGCAACACGTCACTTTATAACTGTAGTTGCGAACTCTCTAAATTCCTCGGAGTGAAACCTCACGCGAAACGCGTGAAACTTCACTCGAAGCAATAATAAAAATGTTGCCACTCGGAATTTTAAGAGTGAATATAAAATTAAGAGGAATTTTAAGAGTGAATATAAAATTAAAAAAGAAATATATATATATATATATATATATATATATATATATATAT
>NW_022639451.1:3261973-3281445 GCF_010583005.1 Odontomachus brunneus
ATTTAAATTTGCTTTCATTATATGTGATGATTTTATTTAATAATTATATAATTAAATTAAATAGAAATTAATTATATAATTGAATTAAATTAAATAATATATATTTTATTATAATTATATATTATAATTATAACGCATAATAATTATATATTTAATTTCAGTTTAAAAAAATTCAACTTAAACTTGGTATTTTTAATCTATACCAGAATGTTTCACTTGATTGAAAAGAATTTGATCCAATCTAAAACGATAAGTACTTTAGATTCACTCTTCAAATTCGAGTAGAAACATTCATTCGATGATTCAGAGTAGAAGAATTCATTTGATATAAGCGAAATCGAATTCGAATGACTCGGCTGTCACTGTGCTCCTCGAGTGGAATTTCACTCGAAGAAGTTCAGAGAGAGGTAGAGAGTAGAATATGAATTATCGCTGAAATTTGCGCATGGAGATTTCTTACAAAATATAGTTGCGACTTTTCTTAGGATTGTGGTGGACATGAGATTTCTCTTCTTCACGGTGTCGCTTATCCAGCTGAAGAAGAATCCAAATAACATCCTGCCTGCCCAGGGCGCGCCCGCCGCCACGCCGCCCTTCGTCAGTTGGAATCCCAATGCCTTAGTCAAGTACAACATCAAGGAGTTTTGATAGAAGCACAGCAAGAAGAGATTCCCGAAGTGGCATATAATCAGGCTAATGAATGGCACCGATGTTAATATCTTCTTCACCGGCGTCTGCTTCCATGTGGGTTTCTCGGGACGGACTGTATCCGCTTGTGAGCTGTGAAAAAAACCGTTAAGTCAATCTTCAGATTGATTTTTGGTTGCGCTAAAATATTTAATAACAAATTGGGAATTGAGTTATGAAGCTATGGAGAAGAGATTGTCTTACTTCTATCCTTGTTTTAAGAAACAAAGACTTGGGCAAACAAAGATATTCATAATTTGATCTTATATATTTTGTCTTAGGATTATTTTAAGTTTAAATGCTCCATAACCAAATGAAATAATCCATGCAATGTCTGGAAATAAATCTCTCTTGAAGAAGAGGCGTGATCTTAAATATAAGATATTATATTTAAGATCTCTCTCTTAAATATATTTAAGATATATTTAAAAAAAATAGTCTTAGAAATATTTCAAATATTAAAGAAATTTAAGAAATATTTAAGAGATATTAAAGATATTTAAGAAATATTTAAGAGATCTTAAATTAAGAGATTATATATTTAAGAGAAATATTAGTAAATATAATATATAAGATCTTACATACGAATATAACGCCCTTACACTCTAAAAAGTTATTAATTCTGTGTAACTTCTTGTTGTCTAAATTTCTCGGAGTGAAGTCTCACTCAAAATGAATGAACATTCGCTCGAAGCGAATGTAACGCATGAAGCGACAGTAAAGCTATCGCTACTCAGAATTGCAAGAGTATATACTTGACTCAAGTATAGAGCGCGGATTCTTCGTCTATAGGAAGTGAATGTTTCCATTCGAGTGAATTAGATCCCACTAGAGCACACCAAATTCGCTGTTCAATTCCGAGTGAAAATATTCACTCGACGATCCAGAGTGAAGGATCCAGTCGACATGAGTGCAGAGTCACGCGAATTCGTGTGGCTCGACTGTCGCTCTACTTGTCGAGTGGAATTTCACTCGAAGAAATTCAGAGATAAAGAGAGAGTGTATCGTGTATAATTCATGTCTTCAAGACAAATATGGACTTAAGACAAGCGAATCGTCAAGATTAGCTGGTCGATTGCTGCCTTTCGCGCTACTGTCATCTCAAGATCTTACCTCAAGATGTAATCTTTCTCCTCAGGGGTGATTCCCGGATGCTCCATAGGCGAGTCGTAGGCGACCAACGCCCACACGACGATCCACACGAACATCAGCAAGGACGGTATGTACCAGGCGGACTCCCAGTTCACCGTCTCCGCGATGGCGGCTACCATTGGATAAGTGAATATCGTGCCGAAGGTGCCACCCAGCAAGGACCAGACGAAGCGCGACTTCTCGTTCGGCGGCGCCCATTTGGCTATCATGGTGTGCGCTGCGGGGAAGACCACGCCGCCAGTGACGCCGACGATAATCCTTGAGAAGAACAGCACTCCCCAATGCAACTGCGCCAATATCGGGCTGATCAGCGATGCCACGGCGGCCACGAGCGATGTCCAGAGCACCGCCTGCCGCGGGCCATAACGCAGCGCCAGGTAGCCGCCAATGAAGTTGCCGGGCACATTGCCGTAGCTGTACGCGGCGATCAGCTGACCCCGCACCTCTGGGGTCCAGTCGAAGGGCAGGCCGCTGAACAGTTGAAAGTTCGAGCGCCGAGGTCGCGTCACTACGTCTGGTGAAGGCGACGCGCTGTCGACCTGCCGACGATGCAGCGAGTGCCTCTCTTGCAGAATTGTCAAAATATCGATTAAACATGTCTCAATACTTGATTCGAACGAATATGTTTCAGTTCAACTAACTGAGACGATTGACTCGAGCAAAAATAATCGAAGAATGCTTAATTGACGATTGATTCTAACGGATTCGATTGAAGACTATTCAATTGATGACTGATATGAGCGAAGGGGATAAAAAGTCGTTCAACAACTGAACTTAGTAAATTTAATTGAAGATCATTTAATGGACGACTGAACTCGACAAGTTTAATTAAAGAACTTTTAACTGTGACAATCAATGTAATCAAATTCAATTAAATGAAAATTATTCAAGGTTATAATTGGTTTTGTGGATAATATTAATATCCGAAGCATCCGGAGTGGAAGATGTCAATAATTGAGAAGTAAGCTAAGTAGAACCTACATTGAGAGTATAAGCGGTACTGATCATATCAATTGAATCGATTAAATGTGCTCATATCAATAATCAATAATTATTCGAACGTCTTCAAGGCGATGCAACAGGCAGTTTCGCAGTTTTCTTTTTTCTTCTAATCGGATGCATCAAATTGCAAATACTTCTACAGAGTGAAAGTACAAACGTTAATGAACGGCTGATGCCAAACAGTTGCAAGAAATCAACAAAATATTTTTATAATCGATCAGTAAATATTTTTATTGATTTCAACCGTTTTATAATCGATCAGTAAAAATTTTTATTGATTTCAACCGTTTAGCATCAGCCATTTATTAACGTTTATACTGACTTTCTAACTGTAGAAGCATTTTCAATTTGATGCATCCAATTAGAAAAAAAGAGAAAACTACGAAACAGCGTTATGTCGATATCCAGCATCGCTTTAATTGAACTGAAATAAATCATCGACCGAACGATCTTCGATTGAATTTATTGAAATCAATTGTCAATTGAACCAATTGAATTGGCTCATATTGATCGTCAGTCAAACACGGTAATTAATTGGAAAAGTAATTAATTACTCGTAATCTTGTACTCTTGCGATTCCGCTCGCTCGAGCTCGACGCGCTCGAGGACGTAGTTCTCCAAGTAGCTACCCGGGTCGAGCACGTCCAGGATGACGGAGCGCCGTTGCCGCGGCGGCGCGGCCTGCTCATTGAACGCGCACACGCCGGCCGTGAGATTCAACGGCTGTTCGTGGATCATCGCCACCGCCAGGATCGGCATCTGCAGCCGACACATGTAGCTGGTCCAGCAGGCGGTGAAGGTCATCACGCAGATCAGAATCCGCATCGGGATCCATCCTGTACGTGAAGAGTGAGTTGAGTCGAAGAGAGGCTTCTCAGCTATGCCTTGTGTCGCCGATATCGCGAATCCCGCTCGAATCAATTGACTTTCAAGTTGTGCATTGCGTCACTCTTGTTTTCAATTTTCCCACTAGCCGTTCGATCGAGATGTTTTACGAGCACGGAATCGCTCTGTCGTATTATGAAGAGTTTTAATAGCACATATTGGCTTCACACGTGTGTTTTCTAAACATATGTACGTTTTATAACCGTTTGTAAAATGTTGTGGAAACGCTCCCAGACGACACGTCCTATCTGGGAGCAAACAGCACTCCGGAACTCGAAGGAATTGTGGGATTCATCGATCGCTCTATCGTTCTTCTAATCGTAAATTCTTTAGCCGGTGAGAACTGATCGAGCATTTCTGTCGTAAAATACGGAGGTGTCAGGAGGGAGTAGTCTATTGAGAGAATGACGTTAAAGACAAGACACGTTCTTTGTAGGATGATGAAATAGAGTTTCTCTTATCTCTATAATTATCTCCTTACATATTTCCATGTTTCACCTATCGTAATTTCTTGTTTTATTTTCTCATTTTAATGGAATCTCGAAGAGAACTGATGGCTTGGTCATTTTTTTTATTTACGAACTGGTCTAAATATAACTAGTATAAATATAGCTGTACATTTGAACAGACTGAATGCAGTGAGAACTTCAATATCTTGCTATTGAAAGTTATCGGAACTGCATATATTAGAAGATAATTTCTGGAATGGAGTGTAACTTTACGTTCTATTGGAACTAATTTAAAAAAATCTCCTCCCAAGAGAGAGAAATTATCCTATTTAGAAGGAAAAGGTACGAATGTATAAAAATTGTTCTGTCTGGAATAGAAATTGATGATTGGTTTTTCTGGAAAGTGACATTATTTTTGTAGAAAGGAAAGGGAAGAAATTCGGAGAAGAACAAGAGGAAGAGAAAGATATCGTGGGGACAAGTCGATTTACTTTGAGTAACGCTCGCATCTTCGCGCATCAGGACGCAAAATGCATCGACGCGACGCTCCCGTAACACGATCGCACTTACGTAAAAGTCGCCATGTAAACGTCGCGCGGGTCAAGAGCATAGTTTCGCGTAATGCACGTATTTAGTGGCCTCAGTGAAATGTAACGTGCATACATTCGGAGAGGAAGCGAAAAACAGCTCTGTCCATTTACGACGTGACAGAGCGTTGCCATGCCGACTGGGCGATTAATTTTGTACCTGTGAGCCTTGAATTTACTCGTTTGCGCGTTCAATTCTAATTGTTTCGCGTTTACGTTCGGTTTGCCGAAACCGTTATCACGTCGCTTCTTCATGTGCGTGCAAAATAAGTCCGGGAATTACGTGGGATTATGATTTAACGCTTCTGGCGCCTCGCATTATCTATCTCTTTTTAATGACGAAGCAGTGTCGTAATGTATCTAGATATATTTATTTAATTACAGTAGATATATTTATTTAATCATAGTAGATACATTTATCTAATTACAATATTTAAGATACTTTTTATGTATCTTTATCTGTAACTAGTTAAATTTTTTACTTCAGTAACTGTACCTGTAACTAATTTTATTTTATCTTGTATGTGTATCTAAGTTTAACACTTTAGATACAGATACAAGATAAAATGAAATTAATTACAGATACAGTGATTGAAATAAAACATTTAACTAGTTACAGATAAAGATACACAAAAAGTATCTAGATATTGTAATTAAATAAATGTATCTACTGTAATTAGATAAATATATCTACTGTAATTAATAAATGTATCTAAATACACTACAACACTGGTCAGAAGCGAGAAAATGCATGCTAAAAATTCTTGCAAAATACGTTAAAATAAAAATATATATCCATAAAGTAACATTTGCAATCGATTAAACAAATTTGTAAGATATTCCGTGCACTCTCCCTTTGCTCTAACAATTAATAATTTGTCGTAAATTAACGTGATATACAATTCATCTTCTTAACCTATTTCTTCGCTTATTTCTATGTAGATTAATTTACAATAAATTATTGATTGTTAGAGCAAAAGGGGAGTGCACGGAATATCTTATAAATTTGTTTAATCGATTGCAAGTGTTACCTTATGGATGTATATTTTTATTTCAATGTATTTCGCAAGGATTTTTAGCATGCATTTTCTCGCTTCTGACGTCATTAAAAAGAGATAGACAATACCGGAGACTGCCTTAACGTTTGACCAACTGTTAATACCTTTTATCTGTTTGAGCAAGGAAGACGCGGTCTTCTTGCCGATTTCTCACGAATGATTTATACTGTCGTCGACTGACGACTTGTATTTTCGATTGCACGGTTATTTTGCGCACAAATGCCGTTCGGGGAAAATTCTGCGCACAAACTACCTTCGCGAGTCGAACCACGCGAATGAAAGAAATTTGTGTTCCGAAAGAGATTTAATAATAATAATAACTTTATTTTATATGCACATAATGCATAAGAAGTGTCTCAGTGACTAAACATGTCCCAATGATTGAATGTTGTAATTAATAATATATTTGTATCAGTAATAATATATTTGTACATTTAATTGGTACATTTAATTATATTTAAAAGAAAGTCTTTAAAATATCTTGTTAGAAGATATGCTAATTTATAATATTATTTACTGAGCATTGAATCATATTAAGTCTGCGCTATTTAGTAATTAAGACATGACGCATTTTCTAGTTCAATTATTAGTACAACTGGCGTTATCTCATTAAAGTTATAATTGATATTTATTAATTGTTTTATTTTCTGATATTTTTTATTTATTTATTGTTTTATTTTCTGATATTTTTCGGTTGCTGACAAACCATAGTTTTATAAGATAACAGGAAAAGAACAATGTAAGTCTAATTTTTGCGGCTGTTGTTTTGTAATTGTTTATTTTATTTAACAAAGACTTAATTTAAAGAGATCGGAATGCTTCGACCAGTTTTTGTGATCATCCTTAAATAAAAATTACAAAATTAAAAATAAAAGTGACGCACTGGATAACATAAAAATTATTATATGGTCAAAGAGTCAAATAGGCGATTGTTTAATTCGTTATAATTTGGAAATCAATGACTTTCCGCACTAACTCATGATGAGAAAGACATTAGAAGTTGGAAAATTCTCTTTTTTCAATTTTGTAGGTTGATCGTCATTGGTAAACGACAATACGGAAAAGTATCGCATATCAGGCCTGAGACTAAAATAACATAATTAATCATAAATGAGACATAAAGTTGAACTGTAAAATAATCTTTATCTAAATTAAATACAATTAAGTTTTAAGTTGTGTCAGTATTAGGTCAGTATTGCGTTTATGTTTCACTTTTGTTTTCAATTTTGTAATTTTCAATTGAAAATAACCATAAAACATGATCGAGACATTCCGATATTTTTAAATTAAATCTTTGTTAAAATAAACGATTTAGCGCACAGCAATTACAAAAATTAGGTTCACATCCTTTTACTTTTATCTTTTTGATTTTGATCTAAGAGCCTTTCGTTTCACTTTATCAAATTTTTATATAAACATTAGTTTTGTTAGTAATTTCATTAATTATTTATTAATAAAAATGTAAAACTAATCGTGCTTTCTTATTAGTTCATTAGGTCACTGGAATGTTTATTTTAGGTGACTATATTGTTTACATTTGAAAAACAAATTAAACAAACGCACGCAAAAGCCAAGGCATCAGCAAGAATGCTCTCCCAAGGCTTAATCTGATTAACATAAACACAAGAGAGAATCAAAGTTGAAACTGAAATTGGGACAGACAAGAGAAGAATTTATAAAATAAGAAGAAAAATCGAACACAGAAGAGTTCAGTAAACTGTGCAAATGTGCAAATACAACGAAATGTAGTCCTTTTGATCGCGCATATCTAATTTAACTGTAATTCAGTCGTATGTTCAATTAGAGGACACGATCAGCTGCGATCAACCGTCACATTTGGAACTGGTGTTTACAAGTGCCCGCCGAAATGCCACGTCGAGTAAACGGCGAGAAACGAACTTCACGAACGATCGGCGCGCGATAAGGTTGAATAAAAGCGCTGTTCAAAAGCCGCGTCAAAAGTACCGAATGTGAGAGCGAACGCACGTTTAAAAACGACGGGGAAATTCGCATTCACCTAGAACGAGCGATCGAGCGCGATAAGCGAAAATGGGTCGCCGAGTTGAGGTGCAAAAACGCAAAACGCCACGCGCTCTCCAGTGTATGTTCTTTTGTTTCAGACGAACGAACGAACGAACGAACAACGAAGTTGACTTCCTGCTCGATCCCGTTGTCAGGAAAATTCCAGGAGAATTCACCGCCCTGGACACAACGACACGACGATACGGATTTCGCAGCTGCGAATGTCACCACACGGAACCGATTGATCCGATAACGCGGCAACGAACATCGGAAAAAGAGAGAGAACTTGACTCACGTGGATAAAATAATTGCCGCAATCGCTGATACATGTTACGACGACTTTCCTAGCACGAGAATTCAACAACGCACTTGCACGCGCACCGTACGGACACGATGTCGTGGATTCGCGACATTCTCGTCGTCGAGTTTCGTATCGGCTCACGTGTCGGCGTGGGGACCGCCGTTTGGCTCTCCTTCGCCTAGACTCGAATGGGGATGACTGGTGACATTGTTCATCGTGTCGGCTTATTTATACATCTCGCTAGAAGCGGAAGAGCGAATGCTACCTGTTAAGAAAGTAGGAGAGGTATCGGCGTTTGGGTCTTTCAAGGGTTGAAGGACCTGGAAATATATTTACAGGGAAACAATAATGAGCGAGAGAGACTTTGGGTGGTCGTCGTCAAACAGCGGACAGCACGAACTTCTAAAAAGTACCTTAGAGGCGTCTAAAAGGAAAAAAGACGTCCGGTATTTTTCTTGACGCCTTTAAGGCCTTAATAATTTTAATAATCGTTACTTAAACTTGTCTCAAACGAGATATTCAGATTTGTGAATTCAGGGTCAAGTGAAAGTTTTCAGCTAAATGTTTACTGATATAAATGTCACATATATTATAATTTAATTAAAAACTTGAATCTAACTCTGAGTGAAACTTTAAGTATCTCACATGACATAATTTTTATATAACGACTATTAATACGAGTTTAAGACTCACATTAATAGTTACTAAAACTCGTCCTAAGTGAGATATTTAGATTTGTAAATTCAGAGTCAAATAAAGGTTTTTCAGTCGAATCATATTTACTGATATAAATGTTACATATATTATAATTCAGTTTTTAAAAAACTTAGATTTAACCCCGAATAAAAGTCTGAGTATCTCATGACATAACTTTTATGAAACGACTATTAAAATATAAATTTAAAGTTCACAGTAATAGTTACTGAAACTCGTATCAAGTAAGATACTTAGATTTGTGTATTCAAAGTCAAATGAACGTTAGTTGAATCAAGATTATAGATATATATGTCACATGCATCATATTTGAACTGAAAATATTTTAGATTTAACACTGAATGAAAATTTGAACATCTCACATGAGACAAATTTCAAGTAACGACAATTGATACGAATCTAAGGGCGGATTTTTCAACAGCAATTTAAACTTAATTTTAACTCTAAATTATTTCAACAATATATTTGATGCATGTGTTTTTTTTTCTTTAACAAAGTTTAAGTTTAAATCTGAATTTGAACTACTATTGAAAAGTCGACTGTAAAACGTTTTTTGGAAGCTCTTGCTGCCTAAATCTTTCCGCCAGAGAGCTGAATGCAAAATTTCGCCGTAAACTTCTGTTCGTCTTGAATACTTAAGCATTTTATGACGCGTCATAAATAATGTAACATTTACGCGTCATGATTAATGTAATATCACGTCGGATTGTATGCGCGGATAGAAGGAAAGTAGCAGTGTGTTAGATTCGTACTTGTTTTTCGCGTTAAACTTGGCACTCGGGCATTTATCGCACAAATTAATGCCGAAGTTTCAAGTCCAATTCAAGGTACGGAAAGTCACAAGGGCTGCGACGATATAACGGTATTTCGTATCTCGAAAGTGAAATAAAGTGCACAAGAAGATATAATGAGAAATTGACACGGGAAAAGGAAACTTGCGCGGTTCGTATTGTAACTGATTTTCTGTTGTCTGTACAGGAGACGAGAACTCGGCTTAAGAATAGAAAGATTCAGTATAACACTAAAGTCAATGTTATTATTACTAAAATATTGCTATAATATCTCAGTAAATTAAAGTTTTATTAGTTGAATCACGCGAATGCAGGTATAAATGTCGCACATATCGTAATTCACAACTGAAAAACTTGAATCCAACTCTCAATTCAAATCTGAGTATTCCACTTGACACAAGTTTCGAGTAATGACTATTAAGACGATTCTAAGATCCATATTAATACTTGTTGACCTCGTCTCAAGTGAGATACTTAGATTTTTAAATTCAGAGTCAAATGAGAGTTTTTCAGCTGAATCACAATTACAGATATAAATGTCTTATATATCATAATTGGAAAACTTGGATCTAACTTTGAATAAGAATAAGATCTAACTTTGAATAAGTATCTCATATGAGAAAAGTTTTAAATAACGTCTATTAACACGAATCTAAAATTCATATTAGTAGCTATTGAAAATCATCTTAAATAAAATCTCAAATTTGTGAATTCAGAGTCAAGTGAGAGAAAAGAGAGAGAGAGTCAATGTTATTATTACCAAAATGTTACTATATCAGTAAATTAAATTTTTTTGCACGTAAATACAGTATTGTAATAATTTTCTTTACCTAAAAGAGAGAGAGAGAGAGAGAGAGAGAGCACATTAGTACTACAAAAGATCTCGTTAAAGCTTAAGATGGTAAAATAGTTATATTTTAATAAATATTGAAATGATATTAATTTAATCACGCAAGGCAATCTTGCATTAACTAAGAAAATTTTATATTGATGTTCAGGTTTAAGATTTATTAAAACATTTACAAAACAAGTAACATTTTAAAAAAAGTCACGATAACATCGCTAAATATCTTTAGCAACATAATTAAAAACTTTTTCAGTTTAATATTGATGTAATATTTTTATATAATGTGGTATTTCTTTGAGGGAGATCTCTATTTACAGTTAACACTTTCCAATTGAATATTTTTTCAGTGAAGTTTTTTTAAGCCGGTTGTTTAAATGAATATTTCCACACGAAAAAACAGTATGATTGGTCCGCACATAAATCTGACTGTGTCAACTAGATTCAATAGTAAAATACAAAACAATTAATTATGTTGTAACCACAAGAACAGTTGCTGGCATTGATCTACAATATCCTGTACCTATGACTTACACAATATGCTGATAACGATCTGGCAAAGTGGTAAATATTACCCCAACTGATGTCTGATTGCCACAATTAAATCACACGCAACTGTATTGATATAGTTGATGTGCTAAAGTAACCGAATCATATCAACATAGGATAAGACAAGCATGTCGTTGATAACTAAATATCTCTCGTACCATATGTGTATCATATTTTTTATGGGTATCATATTTTTATACCGTGCGATCATGATAACAGATATCATTTCTAGTCACCGAATTTTTATCTGGTTTTCGTTCTGTTACACGAACTGAGATTCTCTTTCCCTTTAACCGAGTTGATTAATAACCTGGTTGATAAAGACGAAGTATTTGAATAATTCGTTGCCAGTCAAGCGATAAATAGCGATTATCACGCCTCTATAATGAAAGATTCTGCGTGTAGAGTCGGCGGAATTAGTTTTGGCAGATACCAAATTATCAAAATCGCATTGCATATTGTAATAAATTAAAAACAATTACTAAGGAGCGACTTGATATCGGATATCTGGTGAAGTGAGCTGAGATATTCACGAAAGGTCGGAAATAAATTCGCAAAGAGCGCGGCTCCGACTCCAAATTTCCCATTTTTCCGTGTCGCGCGAAGAAGCCTCAAGTTGAAAATAAATTTTATTTTATTTGTTTTTATGACACTTAGGCAATATACATATAATAGAACGACTTGTGAGCCGACGATGTTCTGTGCGTCAGTGGCATATATTTGGAATTATTGACCGATAATGCGAACGTAAATCGTTGATGGACGCGGACGACGACGAGCTTCTGCGGGAATGTCACGTCGATTTACGTATGTACATTGCATTCGACATAGCGACGTGTTTAAATCTAGGCCAAGTACGTACACCGAACAGAAAAGCTTGTAGTAAACGTTTTTAAATTGGCTGGAAAATCGAGAACGGTGAGAAACCATCTTTATGACTTTGCTTGACAGAAGATCCATCATACGAACAACTACGCCGATGATTATAAAAGGATACAACGACGGAAACAACGATTTACAACGAAACCTGTTATTATGCGCGCTTCTTATCGAGTTCATCTTTTTCTCGATAGCGGGAAATGTGGAAAAAATTGAAATTTCTTCATCTAGAGATTCTTTTCGTCTAAGCAAATCCGCCGTGTTTAATCCTTAACACTCTGTGCTCTCGTTCGGTTGACGAATGTTAGTGCTTTCATGAGTGAAATCCCGCGTCCATTATTATAATTAAATTTAAATGAAAATGTAATTATTACTGCATTAATACAGAGTTTCAGTAAGAACATTGATTTATTATCGATTCAGCAGAATAAAGCTTAAATTTGGTAACAGCACAAGTCGCATTAACCTCATGTATTTATTCTCGCTATGAGCACGCGCTAACACTTCCAGAATCTATTAATAAAAATTACACTGACAAAATTAAGAAAGTGATCATACAAATATAATCTAAAAAGTTGTAAATGAAAAGTCAAAGAGTTTAAAAGCCAACTGTTAAGATATCCTTATATAAATAGAAAATCAAATTTCAATTGAGTGTTTGCCTCATACGAGAATAATGAGGGGTTGAACGTAAGCATGTGTGAATATATATATACATACATATAAATATGATTTATCTTTTATAGACTTAATAAGTATTTATAAACTAAGATATATTTTAGACAAAATAATAATTTTTAAACATTACAAAACAAGTTAAAAGTTTACAAGTTAAAACCCTAATCGAACATCTCTATGAGTTGAAGATCTAAAAAACAAAACTTAACTCTGTATTTGTTATTATTTTAGTCATGAAATACGAATATTTAAATTTTTAACATAAGATATATATATATATATATATATATATATATATTATATTTAAAAAAAATATATATACTCTTAAATTATTCGATGTTGGTCAAGTTGTCACAATGTCCATAGAATGAAATCAGCAGGAATGGAATGGAGTATCCCAGTTTTATAGTAGTTTATATTTTCCGTAAGGTTCTAGAGAATAACTATGCAAAATTTGGTCCACATTGTTTAAGGTCCACATTGTTTAGGAGTCAATAAGAAAAATTCAGACACAGACATTCTATTTTATATATGTATAGATATTAAAAGTTTAAATATTTGTATTTAAAGATACAAAACAATAAGAATGTCCAGAATTAAGCATATGTCCAAACTGTGGATTTTTACTTTTACTTTACTTAGAAAAATGATTCATTTCATACTTCTTATTAGAGAAGTTCTTTGTTTATGCACATCTCGATCAGTCTGAGTTTGATCCCATTTATGGATTAACAACAATGCGAAAACGACAGCGCGGGTAAATACAGTTTCACATATATTGCGAATTTCCGGTTAATCTAATCATTTTGGAGGCACGAGAGATTACGAAATTAAATATACATGTGTTGAAAATTGTTTTACTCGCGCTATCGAGGCATTATGTAATAAGACTGTGTTGTCGACTGTGTGTTGGATTATTGTATGAGATGCTCGATTGTTTGTTGAACGTCATCGTTAATTATCATTAATTACCTCGAACAAAACGGAGGAGACCGGTCGTGCGAATTAACAATTTGTTACACGTACGACGAGGCGCAGGTATCACTATGATCGTGAAATCGACTTACACGCTCGACGTGTTCGTCGAGTTATATTTTAAGACGCCACTTTGAAAAGTAACTTTGGCGATAATCGCTGACAAAATGAAGTCGCGCAGACCGCGACAGCTGCCGTCGAAAACGGCATAATATCCCGATGAAAAATTTTTCATGCAAAATTATATATGAAATTTGTCCATACATAATTATGTATAATTATATATAATCATATAAAATTATATATAATTATACACAATTATGTATAACAATATATATAATTACATATAAATCTATGCGTAATTATGTAAAATTATATATGAATTTATATATATTATTATACATAATTATGTATAATTATATATAAGTAAAATGTATGAACATGAATGGACAAATTTGATACATAATAATATATAATTATGTATAATTATATATAATTTTATGTAATTATATATGAAAAATTTTTCATTGGGATATTTATACAAAATATATAGATTTATACAGAAACTCGTATTTTGAGCTCTTCTATATCGCTTAAAGCATCTTTAAAAAGGGCTCGTAGTCAATGAAAAGACTATAAGTTATTTTTAGAGGCGCTTTTAGCCATAAAAGAAGAGTTGAAAATAAGATTAAAAATACCGAGTTAATGTTTTGTTTTATTATTTATAAATATTAACGCGCTGACACGCGCGTTTATTTTAAATGTTCGATAGATAACACAAACTTTTATAGATTGCAAAAACGTGCAAAAACTTTGTTATTTTTTTCTATTAAATCTTCGTAGAAAATTTGGGTATTGAAAGAAAAATAGCAGATTTTCTTTAGATGTCTGGAAAATGGTCCATGTTTTGTTCATTTTATTCATAAATATTGTTAATCTTTTGAAATTGGATCACTTGTGAGAACATAGAATGGAATGAACAAAAAGGTCCAATACCGTTTTGCGAAAATCGTAATAATGATTGATATGTTAATTGTAGAAGGTTTGTAAATAATCACGCATGATATGTAGGTACAGATAAGTTGTAGTGTACTTTCGGTATATGTTAGAACACTCCACCATTAGAACGAATAATGATCACAACTAATAGTACTAATTGTTGAGTTACTAGATAATTTCTTTAAAGCTATAGTTTCGTGTTATTATGATTATTTACACATAAATTAAGTCTTTTGTATTTTCTAACCTTTACAGTAAATTTACTCATATTCTACGATTTTTGTAATTTGTTATAATTAAAGTTTTGTTATCAATTAAGGATTGTGAGAACGTGTGAAGTATAGAATAATATAATATATTATTTATAATCTCATTTCTTATCTATAAACTCTCAACCTTTTACAAGAAAAGAACTTTTTACTAGAAAGTTTCTTTTGTATTTTGAAACAGTATTTCAAAAAATATATTAGCTGATTGTTTTATATAAATTTATTAACTTATTGTTATATTAACTGATTTTTTTAATAACTTTTAATGATTTGTCCGACTATAAACATTTTCATTTTTACTGACAATTAGAATAAGTAGAAGTTTATTTGTTTATATTATAGCTATTATGTCATATTTTTGATTTACTTATATATAATATTTACCAAAATGTTATTAAATTTAATAAAATACTATATTTCTTTAGAAATATAAACCGTTTTTTTAAAGATTGAAACTTTTGGTGGGTGTTTTAAGATATGTTAAGTTATGGCTTAAAACAAAATTTTTAATTTTTTAAAATTATTGTATTCTCCTGTCAGATGGTAATAAAAATGTTTTTTAAGATGCTTAAATATATATACAGTTTAATAATATATTTTTTCAAGGTTTTTTAGTCAAAATTGTAGTTTAGAAAATCAAAAACTCAAAATCGGGATACAGCAATCTCCTTTATATTAGGTCAAAGTGAATAAAAAAGTTCTCTATCATTTTGCAAATAACTAAATAGAGTTTTAATTATTAATTAAAAAAATGATTTCACGTTTTTGCGCGATAATCCATTAATCTTGTTTATGTAATAATTAAAAATCCACGTAGTCCTTTGCAAAATAATAGAGAATTCTTTTGTCCAGTTTGACCTAATATATAAGTACACAACAGCAGAGGTCGTCATTATAACTCGTTTACCATATCGAGCGTCATCATTTACAAATCTTCTTTAATTAATATCTCAATAGTTACTGCGAATATTGCAAAATGGTTTTGGATTTTTGTGTTCATCTCAATCCGATCTACGTCTTGACGAGGGATTATAAAATCGGGCTGGGACATCTTATATAATAATGACAATTGTAATATAATAATTACAGGGTTGGGAAGTAACTCGTTACTTGTAACGAAGTTACAGTTACAGTTATATTTTTTCGGTAACTGTAACTTAGTTACTTATTTTTAGTAACTTGTAACTTTTTTAATAGTGACTTTAATAGTTACTTGGGAAACGTGAAATAAAATTAAAATTATATAGTAATCGTATATTAATTTAATAAATTTATCAACGTATTTATGAAGCATATTAAATTCTTTTACCTCTACAAGACTATTATTAAATTTTTATTATGTTAACCACTTCGCTAGCAGAGAAAATCAGCATCAACTGACCAAAAATTAAAATGCTGTTTGTTTTTTTATAAAAGTTAGTACTAAAGTACTTTTCAAGTCGCTGAATACAAACTTTAGATCAAAATTTTAGAATTTAATCACTTTGCTAGCATTGACGCACTTTTGCATTAAATAAAGGATGTACCAAAAATGATACATTGACGTACTAATGTGCACATCATTTTATTTTTTCCCGTTAGCAAGATTTTCATCAAACTCAATATCCAAGAGTTTTTGGGGTCGCTGATTTCGATTCTGAATCTTAAATTTGAAAATTAAAATAGCGGATTCGATACGACGGACCAAAATGTGGAAAGTGACTTGATTTTGATGAAATCTGGTAGTTTTTGGGGGTACTTCGGGAGTTTTTGGGGTCGCTGAAATAATTAAGTACAGATTTGAAATTGATTAAGTAGACTAATTAATGTGATAGATATTAATTATAAAATTCAATTCTTACATTTTAGTACAGCTTAAAATGTAAAATTTTTGTATTTACAATAATAATATACAATCATTTCAAGAAAGTAACTTAAAAGTAACGACTCGTTACTTTTTGAATAACTATAACTGTAACGAGTTACTTTTCATAGCCAGTAACTTGTAACTGTAACTAGTTACACTTTCAGTAAGGGGAATTGTAACTGTAACTAGTTACTTTTAAAAAGTAACTTTCCCAAACCTGAATAATTATAATTATTATAATTATAACTAAAGTGATTTTTTAGTCATTAAACTGAAACATATAAAAAATATCTTAAAACACTCAAAAGATGTTTTATTTTTTAAAAACGTTTTTTGGGCATCCTGAAGAAGTCTTTTTTTAGAAGTTCGTGCTGTCTGAAACGGTTCTGATAAGTAGCTTGCTTTTAAATTCATGAACAATTTATTTTCCGTTGCGCCCGTGTGTCATTCAGTTCATTCGTTCTCCCGCTATCGGTAATGTAATTGAAAAGTCATTGTGCGACGTAGCAAGTATGCTATATACAACGGTCGCAATGCATTAGTCGCATTTAACAGCTGACGACGAGAGGACGAGTGAGCGAGCGGCTTGTAATCTCTCACCAGTGGACTCTCGTCAGCTGACCAGCAATTACGCTCCCGACGGAAAGCGCGCATCGTCACGTTGTCACACCGGATTATTCTCACTCGTTGTGTTTCAAACAAACGTGGAAATGAAGAACGGAAACCAAATCATGGCAGAAGCTCTGAAGGAGCAGGTGAGAGAAAAGAGCGATTTGGTGTGTTCACAACAGCGGGAACATGCGTGAAACTAATTGAAATTGACATGTTTGCGTCAATTTTGGAGTGCAAATTTTCAGGATCTTCTGGGATCTTTTTCGGAACTTTTTTCCGTGGCTCTCCGCGAAAATTTTCTCTCACGAGATGATTAATCACGACAAATTGTGAGCGGTACGATTTGAATAACAACAAGTTGTTTGGTGACAAGGAATTCTCGCGCGTAGATTTGAAGGTTATGATCGTTCGAACGTTCGTGAGACGTGGAGTCTACTGAATTTACACTTATCATTATACACATATTTGCAGTGATTATATCATAAGCATAATTCGTCGAACCATGATTAATGTTATTAGATAAGCTTTCTTTTCGCACATGAGCATTAAAAAAATATGAAAAAACGTTTAGGACACATGTTTATATGAACTTTTTTACTTGAAATAAACCAAAGAATCGCTCTGTTGAGTATGGCAACATACTTAACCAACACTCTATATATATATGTATATTAAAAATTTTATATATATATATACATAATTTTTTAATCGAAGATTACGATATCGATGATATCATAACGATTATCAATTAAACGTTTGAAGTGCAAGGAAATCATATAAAGAAAACACTTGAGAGAAATAGTAAGGGAAATTTAAAGACATTGAAAGAAATATACAAAAAATGAGATTAAAATCACAAATAAAGACCCGAAAGATAAGACCATGACCAGTTAAATGAGTCGCTTGTGTTAAATGAGTCCTCTTTCCGAGCATGCATATTGAAACTTAATGTATTTATGAATGAGTCAGCACTTATTAGTTATTCCAGATTGCATTAACTTTAAGCTATCGATTTTCTTTTACATAAGTTAAAATACTCTTATCAATATTTAAGTCACTGCAAACTGCTAAGAATTTAAAATAGGAAAAATATAATTTTAGAAAGATTTTTTATCTCTCTGAGAGTCAGTTCTTTTTATATATAAAAGTTTGAACATAAGACAGCCTCGATATATATATATATATATATATATATATATATATATATATATATATATAAGTTCAAATCAAATTAATTTATTAAAGTTACAATTATGCAAATATATTTTTTTTGCATAATTTTATATATATATATAGATATATCGATTAAAAAATTATATATATATATATATATATATATATATATATATATATCGATATATATATATATATATATATATCGATATATATATATATATATATATATCGATATATATATATATATATATATATCGATATATATATATATATATATATATCGATATATATATATATATATATATATCGATATATATATATATATATATATATCGATATATATATATATATATATATATCGATATATATATATATATATATATATCGATATATATATATATATATATATATCGATATATATATATATATATATATATCGATATATATATATATATATATATATCGATATATATATATATATATATATATCGATATATATATATATATATATATATCGATATATATATATATATATATATATCGATATATATATATATATATATATATCGATATATATATATATATATATATATCGATATATATATATATATATATATATCGATATATATATATATATATATATATCGATATATATATATATATATATATATCGATATATATATATATATATATATATCGATATATATATATATATATATATATCGATATATATATATATATATATATATCGATATATATATATATATATATATATCGATATATATATATATATATATATATCGATATATATATATATATATATATATCGATATATATATATATATATATATATATATATAATTTTTTAATTGAAAATTAAATTTATAGGAATTATTAATGAAAAAATAGTCTTTGATTATACACACATATAAACACAATATACAAGACAATCGATATATATATATATATATATATATATATATATATATATATATAT
>NW_022639451.1:3281455-3283837 GCF_010583005.1 Odontomachus brunneus
TATATATATATATATTTATTTATATCGATTATCTTGTATATTGTGTTTGTATATTGTGTTTGTAAGTGTGTATAATCAAAGACTATTTTTTCATTAATAATTCCTATAAATTTAATTTTCAATTAAAAAATTATATATATATAAAATTTTGTAATTAATATATATATATATAAAATTATGCAAAAAAAATATATCTGCATAATTGTAACTTTAATAAGTTAATTTGATTTGAACTTAACTTTTAATTAAGTTAATTTTTGTTTATGTATCTTTTAACATAAACTAAATTAATTTAAGGACTCTTAACTTTAAACTTAACTTGGTTTAAAAAATATGTTAACTTACTCAAACCTTCTTAATGTTAATGAGTTGGTACAAAAGGTTCGTCGTCAAATACAGTTAAACAGAAAATTATCTAATCTGTATATATTTCAATAGTCTTTATAAACAACGATGTAATTGTTTCTCCTTCCTATTTTTTTATACCACAAATATAATTTAATGTCCTTGATTGGATAATTCGCAATATTAATATATATTAGGTGTTATAAGAAAGAAAA
The DNA here is from genome assembly GCF_010583005.1 of Odontomachus brunneus. NCBI lineage: Eukaryota > Metazoa > Arthropoda > Insecta > Hymenoptera > Formicidae > Odontomachus > Odontomachus brunneus. Next base: position 3,282,016 of record NW_022639451.1, read on the forward strand.
ATCTTTTTACTGTCCAGAGCGGTAACTTTTACAAATCATGATTTTATAGAGAAACGACGAATCTTCTCTTTCTGCAGTGACCCAATAAAATACACGAATAAAATATTGAAATAAAAAAATAATAAAAATTATGTTAAGATTATATTTCATTGTTTTTTGTAAAGCTAGACTGTACTAACATTATGGTATAAATAATTGTAGAAATAGTAAATTAGACAATCTACTTAAACATACGCGATATAAAAAATATTCAATAATTATAATAACTTATAAATAATTATAAATAATTAAAAATAATAAAAAAAAACATTCAGTAATTTTGTAAAGTAAAAGGTCAAATAGGGTCAAACGTCAAATATATTTCTAAACAAATATGTCGTAACTTCGGTTATCATCTCCGTATGGACTACATTTCGTTACATTTTTTACTACAATATTTTCTTCTTGTGAAGAGTGAGAAAAAGAGGGAGAAGGAAAGAGAGAGAAGGGGAGAGAGAGAGAGAGAGAGAGAAAGAGAGAAAGAGAGAAAGAAAGAGATAGGGAGAAGGAATGAAAGAGGGAGAGAGGAAAGGGGGAGGAAGACAGATATGCTTCTTCTAATATTTTTTGTACCTGAGATGCCTTCGAATCGGTCAAACACTATCGTTTGATAATGACTGTTGAATAAACAAGTCGACCGATATTATAACGAACTTTATCAGCACAATGTAATCAGCGACATAGACATATACATACATACACATACGCATCACGCAATCATCGGCGCGCGTGCGTTTAAAGTTGCCCTTTTATCATTATCAATTATACTTACGTTTCCTTGGCGGTATAATTAATGGTGTACGCTCGTTGTTCTCCTGATGCATGTCGGATGCAGTGGTCAATCTCTCACTGAATTTTATAGTCGTCGCGAAAAACACCGCGAAATGAATACCGGGAGTTTCCCGTGCGAGGGCGACGACCAGTGTGCCGTCGGCGTACTGATAAACACGAGGACGTACTGATCAGAAACACTTGAATAAGAGCAAGATGCAAAAGAGAGAAAAGCAAATAAATCAAAGTCGGGTCAGCACGGACTGGCCGAGTCGCGGTAACCGTATTCTGTTATCTCACACACTCTTGCTCACGTCATGAATACTGTTCCGCAGGGCTTGAACTACGTCTTTGGCATCATGGGTCACCCCGTGATCGAGCTAGCTATGTGCATGCAAGCCGCCGGCATGGAGTATCTGGGCTTCCGGAACGAACAAGCCGCGTGTTACGCCGCGCAAGCCTACGGATATCTGACACGTGAGTGCAGACTTGCTCGCAAGTCGAAGAATCTCTTTGTATGAGAGCTTACAAGGCACTCACTTTGTAGCCTGCAAGATTGGGAAGTAACGCGTTACAAGCAACTCGTTACCGCGCGCGATATAAGCTACTTTTTAAGCTATCAACGACTTGATAACTGTTATTTTCTTTTTTTTTCTTTTTGATTTAACTGTAACAGTGACGCAGTTATATTCTTCGAGTAACGCGCTGACGAATTAAACAGTTTCTTTAATTGTTACTTTATATGCACATCTCAAATACACCAATAAAAAGTATTTAACTTAAAAAGTAATACTTAGTAATATTAAAATAAAAGTATATATATATATATACTTTTTTATATTTTTTTTTTAAATAACTAGTTATCATTATTCGTTATCGATTCCAAAAAACAACTCGTTGCCATTATCGTTACTAATTTTGTAATTTGTTATTGCGCGTCACCGTTATTAAAAAAGTTTAATATTTTATATACATACATATATATATATATATATATATATATATATATATA
>NW_022639451.1:3287127-3305669 GCF_010583005.1 Odontomachus brunneus
TTATTCGTTATCGATTCCAAAAAACAACTCGTTGCCATTATCGTTACTAATTTTGTAATTTGTTATTGCGCGTCACCGTTATTAAAAAAGTTTAATATTTTATATACATACATATATATATATATATATATATATATATATATATATAAAATATTAAACTTTTTTAATAACGGTGACGCGCAATAACAAATTACAAAATTAGTAACGATAATGGCAACGAGTTGTTTTTTGGAATCGATAACGAATAACGGTAACTAGTTATTTTTAAAAAATAACTTTCCCAGCTGATAATCTGCAATCTCTAGACGGATGTTTTCACTTTTTTTAAAGTAACCAGAGTTCTTATTCTTCCCGAGATTCCCGGTTTTCCACCCCACGTTTCAAATTTTTTCGAATACTATTTAGGACGCCGATTTATCCCGGATTTGGCCACACTGTCCCGGTTTATAAGATTTTGAAAATCTTCCTAACAAAAAATGACCTTAAGAAACTTTATAGCTCTGATAAATACAGTAGCTTTGTATATTGTTGGAAGAAGTTTCTTTCTTGTAACTTTAAGTAAGGATAACAAAAGTTTTATCTTAGAGATAGTTTTTATTTTTGCTGTATGTAGCTGATCTTTATTACTGTTAAATTATTTCTCACATGTTTCATGTGTTGTCCAGCAAAAAAGCATCTCATTCTTCTGTGGTTCTCATGTAGTCGCTTGATTTAAACATAATCTACTTAATAACTATTTAGTAGCTATTTAATCACTAATGACTTCACAAAATAGCACTAAAGAGTAGTACTATTTCAGTTTATTAAGTTAATATATACTAAAGTAGAATTACCAAATACTAGAGGCTTACTTCATATTTTAATATTACTAACATAAAGTAAGGAAATCATGAGGAGATTGGAAAGCGAAGAAAGAGAAAGGGAGACCAAATATATGATTATCTTGTTACTAGAAAAACTCGCAGCATTGCTATGCGTCGTAATCGTTTTTTAATGATTCGCTAATGATTCAAGAATAGCATTATACACAGAAAAATATATACTACATTCAAGTAAATATTACTTGTTTCAAATATTCCGTAAGTTTATATATTCACAAATCTCTGTCACAAGAGAGTTCTATATTTCTATCATAAGCGTTAAATTTATTCAAAATTCATTCTGAATCACAATAAGTTTACGATTTTAAACAATAATATTAAATTAAAAGAAAAATTCGATTTCGCTTACTAGAGTAGACTTCTTTTCTTCGATAGTTTTATAATACATTTGCGAAGAGAATAAATTCTTCTTTTGAGTACTAGATAATGAACTTTTCCAAAATTTGTAATATGTTTTAAAATTAAAACCTCAAACTTAAACCTCAAGGAAGTATTCTTTATTGAAGATAACCATTACTTAAAAGAAGAAAAGCAAATTGAGTGATCGCTTTTCTTAACAATAACATGATAGTCTTTTGTATATTTTAATATTAAATGCTAAAATAATATTAATGATTTAGTACATACAAAAAAAATACATACTGTATTCAAAATATATTCTCAGTCCTAATAAGTTTATCATTGCAAGCAAGAATATTAAATCAAAATACAAATTTGGTTTGCTTACTACATAATGTGAAACCAACTTTTCTTCTTCAACAAAGTTTTATAGTATTCTTGTAAAGAATAAAAAAGTTCTTTTTTTGAGTACATGATAATAAACTTCTCTAAAATTTAGATAATAAAAAATAGATTTATTCTAAGATTATTATCAAGAAGATATTCTTTGTTGAAGATAATTATTATTAAAAAGAAGGACGTAACTGAGTAATCGCTTTCCTTAATAATAGAACAATATTTTTTCTATGTATATTACTGACAAGAAAACCCAGACAAGTGTCCGCCCCTGATTTTCATGAACTTGTAATATGTTAATACTTTAGATCAAAATAATAGATACGTTTTTTATTATATATGTCCTTTCGTAAGTTTAGGGGGTGAAATACTCTTTTGAAGAAAATCGGTTTTTTCATTCAAAGGAAATATAATAAAAACTATAAGAGATAGAAAAAAATATTTTGCATAAAAATTGAATGGTTTGAAGAGTACTTTACAGAAATTATTTTAATAATTATAATAAGAAGTGATGGGGGAAATATTAACAAAAAATTTTTTTTCAAATAATTTCTGTACTCTTCAAATCATTCAACTTTTATTCAAAATATATTTTCTGGATTGGACTTGTGTGGGTTTTATTGTGAGTACCAAAGAATATATTAACACATTGGCGACGGATAACACATAAATGGGTCATTTATGCGCAACGCCCCGTTGCCAATGTATTAACATAAAATGAAAACACGAAGGGGTCAGAAATGCAAAAGAGAATTGAAATGTGATATTGTTTTGTTATTAGGAAAACCCGCAGTGGTGTTGTGCGTTTCCGGCCCGGGTGTGCTGCACGCTATCGGTGGTATGGCGAACGCGCAGGTGAACTGCTGGTGAGCTCGGACGGATATCAATTTTACCGCGTGATTCACTCCGTGAATGATTTGCTTTTACGATGAAACAATCATAATGTGAAGTGTACCGAAGTATACAGGGTGTCCTAAACTCTCCTCCGCAATTTTTTGTGGGAACGTAGAACGGATTGAGGTGGACATAAAAGTCTCATACTGTTTTGCGATATTCGCAATAAAACTCGAGATATTATCATTTTGCAAATAATCACATAGATTTTTAGATATTAAGGCTCCTGCAGTGCGATTATGTAACTCGTTAAATGCAGTTAACGATAACGAAACTGTCGTCAACTGCATTTAACGAGTTATATAATCGCACTGTTGGCCCCTCACATTATCTATCTCTTTTTAAAGACGTCAGAAGCGAGAAAATGCATGCTAAAAATTCTTGCGAAATACGTTAAAATAAAAATATATATCCATATAGTAACATTTGCAATCGATTAAACAAATTTGTAAGATATTCCGTGCACTCCCCCTTTGCTCTAACAATCAATAATTTGTCGTAAATTAACGTGACATACAATTCATCTTCTTAATCTATTTTTTCGCCTATTTATATTCAGATTAATTTATAATAAATTATTGATTGTTAGAGCAAAAGGGGAGTGCACGGAATATCTTACAAATTTGTTTATCGATTGCAAATGTTACTTTATGGATATTTTATTTCAATGTTATATATTTTTATTTCAATGTATTATATTTTTATTTCAATGTATTTCGCAAGAATTTTTAACATACATTTTTTCGCTTCTGACGTTATTAAAAAGAGATAAATAATGCGAGAAGCCAGGAGCCTTAATTAAAAAAGATTTATGCATTATCACGCATGATCATGCAACAATTTTCTTTCATTAGTAACTAAAAATCTACGTAATTATTTGCAAAATAATAAAGAACTTCTTAGTTCATTTTGACCTAATCTACAAGCACATGACAGCACACATTGCCATTACAGCTCATCTACCATATCGCGTGTGATCATTCACTAATCTTTTTTAATTAATATCTCGACTATTTTTGCGAATATCACAAAACGGTATAGGACTTTTATGTTTACCTTAATCCTTTCTACGTTCTCGCAAAAATTGCGGAGGAGAGTCTGAAACACCCTATATAAGTCGTAACAATACACGCGAAAATATATAAGACAGCGCAGGGGATTCCGTCGAAATGTAGAACTGGAAAGTATAAACGGACCTTGTGATGCACTCTCCGTATCTTGATGGGGCTCGTGCGGTGATTTCGTTCTAATTTGGTGTCGCGTGTTTGAAAAACGTCGCGGAAATTGTCTATCATCTGTCTTTTGGTTACGATCTCTTAGTGCTAATATATCAGCGGCACATCGTGACTATTACATCACCGTATTCTTGATTTGATGATTTTTCCCCGTAGGAAAACTGCAACACGCAACATATTTTTGTATGGTCACGGGTATCATGCGATTTTATGCGGTCATGGTGTGTGTAAATTACCGCATGAATTACGATAAATCGGTGCGAATTTATATATGCGAGATCGCGAACGCTTGGACGTTGGAAAATTTGAAGTTTAAATCTATGCAGGAATTATTCATGTCGCTCTTTGCATTCTTCACTTGCAACTAATCTATATATTGTATAATCCGTGAAATTATAATAGTAGAATGTGAAGAACGAGATAAAGAAGGTGAAAATGAAACGTAATGGATAGAAGGTAATGATAAAAATAGAATACGATCAAATAGATATCCGGGAATTCCAGCACTAATCAACGCGAGATCAATCCCTAAGGCTTTCGTGTTCTCTAACGAAGAAAACATTTCGACAGGCCTGTACTCGTTCTGGGTGGATCTTGTCCCCAGGATCACGAAGGGATCGGCGGATTCCAGGAGTGGCCGCAGGTTGAGGCGTGCCGGCCTTACTGTAAATATGCCGCTAGGCCACCCTCGGCTACCCTCATACCGATGCATGTCGAAAAGGCAGTGCGACTCGCTACTTACGGCAGACCAGGTAGGGAAATTGGTTTCGCTTCCTTTGTGGATATCTGGCTCTCTATCATTATTTCGCTTTCACCACCTCCCTTTCTCAGAATAACGTTCCTACAAATCTATAAATTCTTCTTCCATCGATACTCTGCCTTCTTTAAAGGGGGGACGCTCTCGCAACTCTCCTCTAAAAAAAACCCGACGAAAACTATGCACACGTTATGTGCATTCTATAAAAGATTGGGAAATAACACGTTACTTTTAACGCCGTTATTATTACTTAGTTATTTTACTTTTTTAATAACGATAACAGTTGAATAACGGCGGGTTTTCTTCTTTAGTAGTAATTAAGGTAATGAACGTAATCGTTACTTTGCACATGTTATATACGTCTATTTGGAACGGCAGCGAATCGTAAAAAGAGGCCTTGAAAGCTGAATAACAAAACCCAGATAAAGATACTAAACATAGCATGCAAATATTTAATATATACTTCGTGGTGCCGCTTTAAAACAGGATTATATGTTTAAAAAATGTTTCAAAGAATATCCATCTATTAATTCCATAAATCCATAATTCTTATAAAAATATTTACTTTTTATTAATACAATAATCTTGATGAAGTAAAGGAAAAAGTATTAAGAAAGATATGGAAGAAAAGAGAAAAGGAGATTAAAAAAAGAGTAGAGAGGTAAAGAGAATAGAAATAGGATAGGAAAGAGTATAAAAGGAGTATATAAACGATATGGTGGTATAAATAATTGTGATATTAAATATAAGGTCACGAGAAAATATTTTATATTGTAAATAGATATTAAAATTAGTATATAAGATGTCGATGGATGAAAGTGAGGCTAAGAATTAAAAACTGTAAACCAAGTCCCCCTTCTTGGCTGAGGAAGCTGAAGTAACATAAATACATACATTAATACAATAATCTCGGATCAATTGTGTTCACTTCCCGGCAAGATAAGCAGTAATTTTCATGACATCAGAATGTCTCCATAGTATTGCAACAACGTTCATGGTATTAAAGGATTTCTTTTATTATGTATAAAATATTTTTTTGTTGTATAATGTCGCATCTTTGTGTACTTGCGCTAATCACCAAGGCTGCGTCCCGAAATTCATTGCCAATACTGAAAATTTATAGTTCATGTTACGTATATTATAGAATTTCAGCACTGGTAGTGAATTTCGGAACAAAGCCCAAGTAGATACCATGGTAAAACATGTCCATTTGGGAAGTAACAACAATTATAACGGCTAAAAAAACCTTCTTAGCAATTAAAAAGATCTTTTTAGTTTAATAACTAAGAAATGATTTTTCCATGATTGTGTGTCTTCTATTATTCGCAGGCGCCGCGTATCTTGACTTACCCGCCACGTTACTGACGCAAAACGTCGAGGACGACAAAATAATGAAGATTGCACCTTGTCCACCGCCACCGCTGACGTACCCCGACATGAGATTGATCAAGGAGGCAGTGGATGTACTAACAGCGGCGAAGAAACCGCTAGTGATAGTTGGCAAGGGTAAGCTCATAAGATTCCTGGACCACTCTCGAATTGTTCTGACTTTTCTTCTCTTCCTCTACAATTTACCCTGCCTTTCTGTACATGCAGGAGCTGCCTACGGTCGAGCCGAAGTTGCGGTGCGAGAGCTCATTTATTCAACGGGTGCGCCTTTCCTGCCGACACCCATGGGCAAGGGAGTCGTGCCGGACACGGACGAGCGTTGTGTCTCCAGCGCGCGAACAGCCGCCCTGCTGCAGTCCGACGTGGTGCTGTTGTTGGGCGCGAGATTGAACTGGATGTTGCATTTCGGCCGACCGCCTAGGTTTCACAAAGCCGTCAAAGTTATACAGGTGAATCAACGCCTCTCGCGGTACGAAGCGTCTTTCGAGGTTCCTGAAGCTTTCCTGTCCTACGTGACGTGATCTTGCTCAGCAAAATGAAATTCAAGAATTAGATCTGCGGCATATTTCTTGCGCGAGGGAATCAATAAGATGAAAACATGTCAAAATAGAATGAAACAACGAATATTGGCGACTTACATCTTGGTTAATGCAAAGTTGGAAGTCACTCTACTCAAAATAACTTGTTGTCAAACAATTATATACAAAGACTCTTCGAAGTATACAACTTAAACATATTTTAGGCCAGTAAGAGCTCAGATTGAGCGAATATTTTTGCTAAATGCTGAGAAGATAATAATTTGTGTTAATGTACGTAATGTAGCTTTTGCAGTCTTTATAACTTACGCGGTAAAAAAAATCTTCCACGTTAAACCGACCCTGAATCCCAATTTTTAATATTAATACTAATTACCTCTTTTAACTCCATGATTAAGCATTTTTAAAATTCAATTAAAGCAACTTGTTATTGTTGCTCGTTGAAAAAAGATGACGCTTTACCGTTATTCATCTTGAAAGAATAACTTATCATCGCGTTATTGTTACTTAAGAAAAAAGTAATAAGTTATTACAATCTCCATTATTTTGTTCACCAAGTTTTAGAGATTTTTTGTTTTTTCTATGATTCGTTGCTGTATATGTATTCTATACACGTGAAGCAAGGATCGAAGTAACAATTGTATTTTTTATCGTCCAAGAGCTGCAATAGCTGGATTCTGTAACTCGTTAACTGATGATATTATTAGAACTGTATGTCGTTGCGCATCTTTTCTAGTACATATCATATCTGCGCATATCATAACGACAACACTTGTTAACAACAGTTAACGAGTTAATCGTGGAAGAATCCAGCTACAGTTGTGTTACTTTTATCGCTACTAACGAGAAAAGATAACGTTGTTATGAAATCGTTATTGAAAATAAGTAACTTCTAATGGTAACAGCGTTGCAAATGCGTTACTTCCCGGGCCTGCGTTGATGCAAGAACAATTCGCAGATCGACTTGTGTGCCGAGGAACTGCACAATTCCGTGCCGTCCGCCGTCGCCATACAATCTGATGTCGCACCGGCGGTGGAGATCTTGACGAACGCGTTGAAAAGTCGAAAGTGGCACGTCGACCGACGTGGCGCGTGGTGGAACCAGCTCACAACACAAGCCGAGAAGAATAAGAAATTCCTTCACGTGAGTATTGTTTTATAAGTACACACTGAATAAAGATCGTCTCGTTTCTCTGTGTGATTAACTTGCGCATTTTCTCCTGATTCGTCTCTAGCGGATGTCGTCGGATACCAGTGTGCCCCTAAATTATTACACGGTCTTCAAGCACATTCAAGATGTCATACCGACAAGTAAGTGTCTTTTGTATCGCTACAAATCTTATAGAAAACGCGTTCTGGAATATTTCCCATCCGTTGGAGACGTTGCGCGATGGAATTGCGTATTTCATTTCATAAATTCCGCTCGAATAACAATTTAGAAAAAAATCAAAAATTGAAAAAAAAAATTCGAAATTTAAATTTAAAAAATTTTATAAAAATTGAGCAAAAAATATTATATGTCTCAAAGTAAAAGTGTAAGAATTAAAAATGTTGTTTAATATAAAAAAGAACTTATACAAAATGCATTAAAAAATTGCTCGCGTTAACGTTATCAATAGATACGTTTATAACTACACGTTCTCTCTCTTTCTCGTCCGTGTCTTTCTTTTCTATTATTTATCTCTTGTCTGACTTTGCAGACTCTATCATTTGCTCCGAGGGAGCTAATACAATGGATATCGGCCGAACTGTTCTGTTGAACGATTTGCCTCGTCATAGATTGGACGCCGGCACATTCGGTACCATGGGTGTAGGGCTCGGATTCGCGATCGCAGCCGCTCTCTACTGCAAAGAGATAGCTTCAAAAAAGAGGGTGATTTGCGTAGAAGGAGACAGCGCTTTTGGATTCTCCGGGATGGAGATCGAGACAATGTTTCGGTAACGTAGTTTCTATTGAAACAGTCGAGAGAATGAAACGCAAAATAATGACGTAGCGTATAATCACGTTGACCTTCCTTCCTCCGCAGATACAAACTGCCGGTGATTATAATAATTGTGAATAATAATGGTATATACGGCGGTCTCGATAAGGAAACATTCCGACAAGTGCAATCATCCGGAGATCCCACGCAAGTGTATGCATCTCTGTATTCTTAATATTGTTAGATATTTTCCTAGTATTTTTTTTATGTATCCAGGTACACTTGATTCCAATATGATTTAAATACTTTTTCTTTCGTGATGCAATCTGGGTCGACGTTGGGCATTAATCGATTAAAATTTTCTCTGACTAAAATAATCAACAAATCAACAATCAAAATTAATCAATTGACACACACACACACATGTATATATATATATATATATATATATATATGTGTGTGTGTGTGTGTGTGTGTGTGTGTGTAATTATATAAATAATTTAATAAATTGATAATTATTGATCAGTGTACAATCAGTCGCATCAAAGTTTGAATAATAGTTTGTTTCATCAGTCAATTAAATTATTTGTGATTTTATACAAAGTATTTCATGTCTCATATATATGTACATCAGGTGAAACTGAAAAAAAGATTTATTATATTGTTTTGCAAAAAACTAAGTAGATTTTTGAGTTATTAATTAAGAAAAATTGTGAGATGATCCCACGCGTACTAATATCCTTTAATAACTAAAACTCTATGTGTTACTTATTTTCAAGATGGTAAATGATTTTTTTGTTCAGTTTGGCCTAAATTACAAACGACGGCAAGCGTCGTTGTTACAACTTATCTGCTCTATCGTGCATAATCACTCGTTAATTTTCTTTAATAACTCAAAATTTCATGTAGTTGTTTGCAAAATTGTAGAGATATTTTATGTTCAGTTTGACTTATTCTATATATACATAAAGCATGAAATACTTAGCATCAGACATCTCGCATGTGACGGTTGATTAATTGTGATTATTGATTATTATTGATTTGTCGATTATTTTAGTTAAAGAAAATTTTTATTGATTAATGCTCAACACTAGTTTGAAACACAGCTGATGGTCTTTTGAGAGAACTTGTTTTTTATTAATCTCCAAAAGTTAAGTTTTCTCATTGGACTACCAGGTGTGTCTAAACTGCATCAAGTAACCATATTAAAATACAAGTATACATATAAATAAAAATAACAGAAATGATTCTTTGTCAGAACTCCTCCAAACTCCTTAACATCTGAAACTCATTATGAAAAGATGATGGAGATGTTTGGTAGGAAAGGACACTTTTGCACTACAGTGCAAGACATTCAACAGGCGTTAAAACTATCCCTTAAGGTAAGACTACTTTGCTAAGTTCAAATTTATCTTTGAATGTCAAAGAGAATGGACAACTTATAAAATGTTATTTCAGGTGACCGATAGTCCCAGTTTGATTAACATCATGATTGATCCACAAGCAGATCGTAAAGAGCAAAAATTCAACTGGTTGACAGAATCAAAACTATAAACATATGGAATATTTTGCTGGAATATTGTCTGCGATAAACAATTGCAACATTTTTACTACATTTACTATATTATGTAAACTTCATTTATTAGTGCCATAAATCTGTTTTTTAATTTAATAATTTAATTTTAGATAGACTGTTGATCAATATTTTTCACTAAATATATAAAATAATGGTAATAGGGATGGATTTTTCTCTTGCAAGATGTATATATTGGGAATCTTACAATTATTGTTTAAAGTTTAGAAAAAATATATTATATAAAAAGGTTATTATGTTACAAAGCATCTATTTGACCCAATAAGCTCTCTGTAATTTGTGATGATGTAATTGTACCTAACAAATCTAGTTCCAACCTTTCTCCATCTTTTATTTTGTTCATAATCTGTTCTAAATTTATTCCCATTTTCTCAACTTTCCTGGACAATGTCTCATTAGCTGTATTAACTGCTGTATGCAAGTGCCCATTTTCTTTCACAAGCTCTTCAATCAGTTCTAGCTCCTTTTTTCTGAAAATATTAACTTATGATTACTCCAATTCAACAGCCATCCACAATGATTATTCATCACTAGCGAAAAGAAAATATAAAGAACAATTTATATTATTTTAAGAAAAATTATAATCCAACAAATGGATGTAAAATTACATAGAACAAAAGAGAGGAAACTTACATTTTCAAAGTAATATCATTGATGGCAACTAACGTTTTCTGGATTTTTACGTCAACGTCGTCCTCTGTGTTGAATTCTATTATTCGAGACATTTTAGATAGGATGTTTACGCAATCGGAATTTTTAACTCTCAATTAATTAATCACCAAAAAAAACCATTCTACAAATTATGACGAGTTCAACTGAAAACATTAATACGCATAGATGACTAAAGTTGATTCATAATGCATTCTTTTATCTTAGCTGTGTTTATTATGTTTTATCCACAGCTTCTACATATAAACTAGACTGCTAATTCCCGTATCAACTCGTATTTGGCTGCGTTCAGATTCCACACCCAGGTGTATTCTATTAGTAGAAGTGCTATAGTATATATTACATATACTATAGTGTTTCTAGTAATAAAGTGCACCCGGATGAAGAATCTGAACGCACCCTAGGTTGCGTTCCGTTTCACGCATATGCGTGCATTGCCTACAATATACGTAACACAAAATATAGATAAATGCGCACATAGGTATGAAACGGAACGCGGCCTTAGGGCCATCACACACAAAATTATATAGGTACATATGCATAGCATAAGATCTTATGGATCAATGAGCATCGAATATTAAGTTGCCATATTGATGATTGATGCTTATTATTCAATGCTCATTGGTCCATACGATCTTATGCTATGCATATGCGTTTATGTAATTTTGTGTACGATGGTCTTTAGTGCGGATGCCATTACATAGGCCGATATTCATAGTCGGATTTTATATTTAAGACCGCTTAAGTTTATCTTCAGATGATGTACGGGTTATTTCATTGGCTACGGAGTATCTAAAGATGAACTTAAGCAATCTTAAATATAAGATCTCACTATGAATACCGGTCATAAAGCGCGAAAACGCGGAAGACAAAATCTTACTAGATTTCTGCGTTCCGCGAATTGAATCATTTTTTCCCGTACGTTGAAAAAGCGGAAAAACGGTAGGCCTAAAACTTTTCTCTATTGTTTTTTTATCCAAGGTACCAAGGTATGAATTCCAAAAAAATATCAGGTTCGAACGTGTTTGAACACGTCTTAATGTAACGGCGGTTAGGTTGAACAACTTGTGATAACTTATGACAACTTGTGACAATAAATTTTTCCGCGGTTGTTTCGCGACTTTATTTCTCCTTATATTACATGGAGCACAATTTGCGCGGAAAAGCGGAATGGTTTGGTGACAAATAAACATCAGTATTCATTTTTTAAAATTGTATTAACTTAATTTACAGCAATTTTTACTAATATGTTTCTCTTTTCAGCTTATCTGTTGAATACAAGCATTTTAATAAATAAATACCGTTAAAAATTAATATTTTATAATTCCCCATACCGCTTTTCCGCTCAAAATATGTCTTATGTAATATAAGGCAATCAAAACAGACACGGAACGCGTAGCGGATCTAATAAAATTTTGCCCCGCGTTTCCGCGCTGTATGTAATGGCACCCTGAGTAGTCGGAAAAATATTGGGCGACCATCTTTAAAAGGATCTTTAATCATGAAATGACATAACTGCATGTGCATAGCATAAGATTGTATGAACCAATAAGCATCGAGTATTGAGCATCAAGCATCAATGTAGCGGCTAAATACTCGATGCTCATTGGTCCATACAGTATTATATCTAGGTGCATATGTATTACAAAGTAACTAAATATTTCTTTTCATTTATTATATTATATTATTATATTTATTATATTTATTATATTATTTTGTATATTGAAAAGCATTTCAACAAAGAAAAATACAAAACCAATATGTCAATCATTGGGACATGTATGTTCGACCACTGGGACGTTTACCTTAGGGTACGTTCAGATTCCCTACCCGGGTGCACTCTAATACTAGAAGTGCTATAGTATATGTAACATATACTATAGTGTTTCTAGTAATAGAGTGCACCCGGGTAGGGAATCTGAACGCACCCTTATATATCAAGGTTGAGATCATCGGAGATGAGTCCCCTAAACTCCACTATTATCCAAGCTAACACAACCGCCCTAATATTCCGCATCTCTCTCTTTTTCTTTCTGATTGTCATCACATTTCTAATCCCCATTCAATAAATCCTACAATCGCCAGATTCTATTGCTACTTGAGCGAGTCGAGCGAGTTATTAGCAAATGTAAGGGACGTCGGCGCGACACGTTACGACAAGCACCGGCCGCATATATCGCGAGGAGAAACGAGATTACTTACAAATGACGTCTTCACGATATGTCCCGGCGATCGCACATCGCGATTCCCGACACTCCCAAGACTTATTAACACGCGAGACTCACTTTGACGAATAAAAGACGCGAGAAACGCGGAACAATGTGGATCGATATATGCTCAAGGCTGTTGCTTGGCGTCAAAAGATTGAGCATTTCGCGCGATTCATTACCAACGCCTAGATTGAATAACTACGATGACAACTTCGTAGTGCACTTTTGGCACTTTCGGCGCGTTAATGAACTTTTGGTGTACACGATTGACGGCGCGCGCGTCTGCGATCTTTTCATGCCAAGTAACTGGACACGACGCTCCGTATTCCATACGTCTTTTGCTTGTATCCTGTGAGTCTCCTACGGAAATAAGTATTAGAGTGCCGAAAACAACGACGTGCGGTCATCAGGACATATCGTAAGTACATTATTACAGACCTTGACTTCACCAGTGACGTGCTAACTCGTCGCAAATAACGTTACAGTGACGTCGCATTGACTGATATTGAAACGTAACTGTCACGTCGTTGCCACGTAACTAAAGGTTTGTTCGAGTTGCTTGTACTTTTCACACTTTTACATCTATGCTCGTTGTACACTAATGCACCTCAAACAACATAAATTTTCCAAAATACATTCTGAAGACATTTTCAGGACGGAGGGACGTCATCAGAGTATTCTTAGGACGTTCTTTGAAAGCGTGAATTGTCTGAAAATAGCTAATATCCAATAAATTTATTCATATTAATTGAACTTTTTACACTTTCACACTTAGTGCACATTAATTCTTTAGGGCTATCGCACACAAATTGACATAACTGCATATGCATAGCATAAGATCGTATGGACCAATGAGCATCGAATATTAAGCATCGAACACTAATATGGCGACTTAATACTCGATGCTCATTGGTACATACGGTCTTATGCTATGCATATGCAGTTATGTCAATTTGTGTGCGATAGCCCTTAGAGATTCTAAAAATGGCGTCATGTTTTCCGTTCGTGTTATGAGTGTAAATGCAATTCTGATACACTTTTCACTCTTGCTTGGGATCAAGTGTAAAAAGTGTGTTAAGCCCGTATCAGACTATAGATTAGGATTGAGATTGAATTGAAAATTGGCCAATCAGAGCAAAGTTCACCAAACTTGAGCTTAGTGAATTTTGCTCTGATTGGCTAAATTTCAATTCAATCTCAATTCTAATCTATAGTCTGATACGGGCTTTAGAATTGCATTTACACTTGTAACACGAACGAAAATCATGACGTCATTTTTAGAACCTCTAAAGAATTAATGTGCACTAAGTATGAAAGTGTAAAAAGTTCAATTAATGCGAATAAACTTATTGGATATTAGCTATTTTCAGACAACTCATATCTTCAAAGGACGTCCTAAAAATATTCTGATGACATCTTTCCGTCCTAAAAGTATCTTTAGAACGTATTTTGGAAAATTTGTATGTGTTGTAGGAGGTGCACTAGTGTGCAACGGGCATTAGGTGTAAAAGTGTGAATAGTACAAGTAACTCGAACAAACCTTAATAGTCATTTTTCTGATGACAGAAACGTTGCAGTGACGTGTAATATGACTTTTGCGATGAGTTGAACACCTATTGGCGACCTCAAAATAACAACATGAATAATGAAAAGTTAAGATTACTATTTACCGTATCATGTACGTTGAATACTTGACAAACAAAATACATGATCGTATTTCGTGAAGCATTATGAATTATGTATGTATTTTGCCTGTTATTATAGATATTCTGCGTACATTCCTCAGGAAAAAATATTGTTAAGAATTGTAAAAAAAATTGTACGAAAACTGAAGCAAATACTATATAGAAACTGTTCAGTATACTGTAAAAATCTCGCAGTTAATTTGAACATCTCTCAACAGTATTCTTTAGTACAGTAACTGAAATCTTGTACAACAACATAATTTTTATGATATATCTTCGGCTCTTAAATGTCAATTTATGTTAATTTTAAATGAAATTTAGATCTTGTAATTGATATCTCACTATTTTCATACCAGAAAATTTACTCAGTATTGATCGGACGCGAACTCGAGAATTGCAGATACCTCCAGGTTTCTAAGTGTATCACCTTAGCTGCTGCGCTACTTCTTCAACTGATACTAAAAGTGGGTCTACAATAGAAGTCGTAAGTCGTAGACATTGACTAATCGCGATCGATTATTCTTCTCGTACCCGACTATGATTAGTCAATTTCTACAATTTACAACTCTACGACTTTTATTGTAAATCCCGCTTAAGTGTTTTTTATTGTCCTCATATCTAGCCAAAGCAGTAATTTTAATTTTTTTATAATATTATTTAATACAACTACACAAATAAACTATTTTGTCCAAATATTTCATGTAATAAAAGAAAAGTCAGAGATATATATCTCTGTATGCGTATATACGCATATATAAAAACTATAACTTTCCGAAAGTAATTTTTCCTGAAGGATGATACAATAAGAACCAATATACTACACTTGTAGAGAATACAAATGTTATGTATATTAACTGACTTATTTTTACGTCTATGCAACGTAACAATTATGTGGAACATATAACTTTATAATTTCTGGCCTCTTCGATCGACTTTGGCGCGATCTTTTCGGTTTGGCTTCACCTTTTGCACGATATTCACTAGATTGATCGGTGGTTTCCGGGTCGTAAGCATAGATTCAAGTCTTATCTCCAGTAATAATCCGTTTCATGACCGATTGATAGTCAGAAAGCATCTCTTCACAGATCTTAATGCGACGCTCTTTTTCGAAGAAATTGAGATGTTTTGGCACTAGTCGAGATTTTACACGTTTCAGGCCCAAAATATCTTTTAAAATGGTACTGGCAGATCCTTTCGAAATATCAACAGCATCAGCAAGATCTCTAACAGTTATTCGACGATTAGCAAGCACAAGTTCTTCGATTTTCTTGACGTGTTGTTCATCGGTAGAGGTTGATGGTCGTCCAGAACGCTCTTCGTCTTCAACACTTTCACGACCTTCTTTGAACTGTTTATACCACTTGTAAACATTCCTTTCCGACAAAGCATGGTCCCCGAAAGCTTTCTGCAACATCCTGAACGTTTCGGCACCCGAAATTTTATTCCGCAAACAAAATTTAATGCAACTTCTTTGCTCAATATAATTAGACATTGTAAAAATCGCCGAATGCACTTTTAGCGTCGTACAAAACCAAGCGTAAAGCAAAAAGTAATAAATGTTTTGACATGAAATTTGTCACAGATGTCTGTCAATGCTGCCAACTTAGAAAAAAAATATTTATGATGTGCGGTTTACCCGCGCGATTTAAATTGAAAACTGGTCTTACTTTTTGGACACAATAGTATATTTCAACATTCAACATTACAACATCTCAGCAACGTTGTTTCAACTTTCTGTGTTGCATGAATTTAGTTGTAATTGTACGTCGTAGCGACATGCAAAACACGTATCATAAATTTTGTGACTTTGCGACAAAAATAGCACGCCTCTATCACATACGGTGCAGTCAGAGGGAGTAATCTCCTCCCTTCTCGACACATATGGCTAAGGTGACCAGACGTCCCGACTTTTCACCCTTTGTCCCGAATTTTTTCGAGTGCTACTCGGGACACCGATTTGTCATCATTTTCAATGATTATTAAATAATTTTTGGATCTTTTTATTTTCCTGCCTTCGCTTCACACATTTATGAAGTGTCCCGAATTCAGGACTAGGAAATCTGGTCACCTTAAGGCTTTTGCACGTAGAAAAATTTTAACCATAACCGTAAAGTTATAAGAAAACTAACCAATTAGAGTTGATTATTCTCTTTGCGTTCGAGGAATAATCGACTGTGGTCAGTTTTCTTACGATCTTATGGTTATGGTTAAAATTTTTCTACGTATAAAGGCTCTTAATACAACGGGCACGAATCGGACGCATTTTATCGTTACTACCGCGAAAATGTGCCTAACGAACGTAGTAAAGACGCACTTTGTTAGATGGCGTCTCGAAAATGCGCCTAGCTTTGGCCATTGAAATTAGAGATCCTTGAATCAGAGTCCCGAAATAACATTTTGTAAGTTACGTCGGTGACGCCGTGTCAAAAGTCGAAAGCAGTCATAGCGGCAAATATAATATGTAAAGTATGGTACTTGGAATAGCAGGAAAATAAGTTAAATGGATTAAAGAATAAACTTTAATTTATTGCTTATATATTATGCATTGCCATAGTCTTACTATTAAAATATCATTTCTTTGATTTTCTTGTTTTTTTACATATTATCTTACATCTAAACAGCGTACCTTTGGCGCGTATATCTTTATCGTTAATTTGTGAAAATTTGGTATAAAATTGCATTATAAATTAGTATACATTGTTTTATTTAAAAAATGTTTATGAGAGTCGATGTCAGCAGATAATCTCGCAGAAAAATGAATTATTGGCTGCGTTCAGCAGAGAAAACTACTTTGCAACTGTTGTAAAATTCGTGAATCTGGGCTGCGTTCGGAAACGTTACCCAAGTGTACCTGTTGCGTTGGAGTGAGCGAAATACAAGAGTGAGATAAAAAGAAAGGGAGAGTACTCAAGTGACGTAGCAAGTATCCAAGATACATGCTCTTGGATTCAGCCAAAATTAAGAGCATGCTCCAATTAGATTCACGAATTTTACAACAAGTTGCAAAGCAGCTCTCTCTGCTGAACGCAGCCATTGTTTGGGCTCCAATTTGTCCTCCCCACATTGGCTGCCCATTTTACTCTTCAATTTATATCACAAGGAAATACTTTCATGATATAGTCTTTTACACTTGAATTATTACAATTTGGCGCACAACAACTGGGCATTGTTTATTACTTTTGCTTACACGCCTGCTATAGTGATCGTACACAGTCATACTATAGCTATTAGTTTGACAAAACATAGCGGCACCTATACAAATCGGGGACGTTATTTTGGAACTCTGATTCAAGGGTCTCTAATTGAAATCAGGCTGGTGACCGCTCTCATGCTTCTCTCTGTTTATATTTAAAATCATTTTATATTCATCATCAGATGCTATACAAATCTTTATACTGGTTACAGAGCATTTGAAAACGAATTTAAGCAATCTTAAAACTAACGACACACGGTACTTTGTGTTGGGTTGCTTGCTGAATAGAAATACTCTATTTTGATCGGAGCATTTCATCTATCTTCAGAAATGCACCAATCAGAACATAGTTTTCATCCAGTAAGCAAAAAACTATAAGATGCGTAACACAAACTATATATATATATATATCGCAATACTGGCAATGAATATCGGAACGTATTTTAACGTTATCATATCTAAAATACGATATTGCAAAGGCTGTTTACGATAATTCGAGTTGGATTAAGTACGAGTTAGTTTCACTAGGGCCGAGAAATATGATAGGCACAAGCATCTAGTATTTTCAAGATTTATGACAACTCAATGCTGTCCGATAAATCGAGTAGAGTAGAGTAGAGTTAGGGTAGTATAGCGGATAGTATATGTATAAGAATTAACAGTATCAGATAACATAGTTTCGTAAAATATGTAACAATAATATTACAAAACAATTATTTATTATATTTTAGAAAAATTAGAAGCACTAAATTAAATTATGAAAATGATATTAATTTAATGTATTTGTGAAATATTCAATAATAATAGGTTAGAATAATTGTTTTCTACTTTTGGATATTTCA
>NW_022639451.1:3305679-3308118 GCF_010583005.1 Odontomachus brunneus
AGCAAGTATCCAAGATACATGCTCTTGGATTCAGCCAAAATTAAGAGCATGCTCCAATTAGATTCACGAATTTTACAACAAGTTGCAAAGCAGCTCTCTCTGCTGAACGCAGCCATTGTTTGGGCTCCAATTTGTCCTCCCCACATTGGCTGCCCATTTTACTCTTCAATTTATATCACAAGGAAATACTTTCATGATATAGTCTTTTACACTTGAATTATTACAATTTGGCGCACAACAACTGGGCATTGTTTATTACTTTTGCTTACACGCCTGCTATAGTGATCGTACACAGTCATACTATAGCTATTAGTTTGACAAAACATAGCGGCACCTATACAAATCGGGGACGTTATTTTGGAACTCTGATTCAAGGGTCTCTAATTGAAATCAGGCTGGTGACCGCTCTCATGCTTCTCTCTGTTTATATTTAAAATCATTTTATATTCATCATCAGATGCTATACAAATCTTTATACTGGTTACAGAGCATTTGAAAACGAATTTAAGCAATCTTAAAACTAACGACACACGGTACTTTGTGTTGGGTTGCTTGCTGAATAGAAATACTCTATTTTGATCGGAGCATTTCATCTATCTTCAGAAATGCACCAATCAGAACATAGTTTTCATCCAGTAAGCAAAAAACTATAAGATGCGTAACACAAACTATATATATATATATATCGCAATACTGGCAATGAATATCGGAACGTATTTTAACGTTATCATATCTAAAATACGATATTGCAAAGGCTGTTTACGATAATTCGAGTTGGATTAAGTACGAGTTAGTTTCACTAGGGCCGAGAAATATGATAGGCACAAGCATCTAGTATTTTCAAGATTTATGACAACTCAATGCTGTCCGATAAATCGAGTAGAGTAGAGTAGAGTTAGGGTAGTATAGCGGATAGTATATGTATAAGAATTAACAGTATCAGATAACATAGTTTCGTAAAATATGTAACAATAATATTACAAAACAATTATTTATTATATTTTAGAAAAATTAGAAGCACTAAATTAAATTATGAAAATGATATTAATTTAATGTATTTGTGAAATATTCAATAATAATAGGTTAGAATAATTGTTTTCTACTTTTGGATATTTCACAAATACATGATACCTTTTCATAATTTAATTTAGTGCTTCTAATTTTTCTAAAATGCAACAACTCATTGTTTAGTAATATTATTGTTATATATTTTACGAAACTATGTTACCTGATACTGTTAATTTTTATACATATACTATCCACTATGTTACCCTAACTCTATTCTACTCTACTCTACTCGATTTATCGGACAGCATTGAGTTGTCATGAATCATGAAAATACTAGATGCTTGTGACTATCATATTTTTCAGCCCTAGTGAAACTAATTCGTACTAACTCCAACTCGAATTATCGTAAACACCCAAAAACTTCCTAATATCAAACAATTAATCACAATTAATCACATTAATCGCCGATTACTTATGTATACATTTCTTTTGTTTAGAAAGAAATAAAAGATAAGAAAAACATGATATTGGAAATATATGATTTATTGGAAATATATCCTTTTAATGTTAATATTTTCAAGTTTTTTACAGCGTAAAAGTCTTATATAAGATATTGTTGTGTATAAGCCAGGCAGCAAAAGTAAGAGCAAATAAATTCTCAACAAAGATGGGAAATGAAAAGCAAAATTATAAGTATTTGGTAGACGGTAAATTGTTTAGTCTCTTCAAAGTATGGAATATTAAGGAGTACTATGTAATACCTTCACATAAAAAACCCAATGGGTATAATAGGATTCATATTGTGTATACGAAACATAATATAGGAAAAAAGTATTAAAAAATTATGATAAATATTTCGAACATTGATATTTATTATTTTTTGTAAGTAATTTATTATTTTACTTTATTGTACTTTATTATTTTTTTATAAATAAAGGCTTAAAAAGGCACGGAATTATTTTGCGCACCTAATAATATAACTATTTTCTGTTATTTTATTGCTATATATGCAAATTTATAAAATATGTTTATATTTTTATAAAATTGCATTCTGCAGTTACATAAGCTTATTGATAAATTTACCAACAGGAGATTATTAAATAACGTAATTTTCTATTATGCTAAATTCCATAAGGCCGACGGTCTTTAGCATTATTTCATTGGTGTCTCAAGAGAGTTTTAAGATTCAATAACAAGTTAATAACTTTTATTTTCAAGTAGTACGACAGATTAAAGAGAGATTTTTCTTTTATATAACATGCATATTTATAGGAAATAAATCAATTCGCAAATTTTGTTCACTTGATTATTACATCTAAAAAATATTTACATATTAACAAAAAATTATAATTTTATATATATATATATATATATATATATATATATATATATATATATATATATATATTTTTATATATATATATATATATA
>NW_022639451.1:3311031-3349292 GCF_010583005.1 Odontomachus brunneus
CTAGCGGTACGTTCGCTTTAGGTTACGTTCAGATTCCCTACCCGGGTGCACTCTAATACTAGAAGTGCTATAGTATATGTAACATATACTATAGTGTTTCTAGTAATAGAGTGCACCCGGGTAGGGAATCTGAACGCACCCTTAGGTACTCACGCGCTATAAGCATTAGTTTATCTTACACAGGATTTACAGCACGTCCGATATACGACGTCCGATATCGAATAGGAGAACAGCTTTCTAACATAGAATTCAATTCTCCATTAGAAAACTATTTTTTTATTGGATGCCAGACGTCGTACGTCGGACATCGGACGTGGTGTGAATCCTGCATTTCTTCCATATGTAATGAGTGATAAGGATAGAATAATATTTACAGTGTGTGTGCGCTCAAACAAACACAATCCAAATCTCGATGCAGTTTTGTCCACTCCAGGGGTGCGTTCAGATTCCTCATCCGGATGTTCTCTATTACTAGAAACACTATAATATATGATATATATACTATAGCACTTCTAGGCTACGTTCGGAAACATCACTCTCTCGTGTGTTTTCGTGATTTCAGTGGGAAAGTAGTAGGTGTACCGTGTATTTTCGTATGTCGAGTGTTTCCGAACGCTTTCCAGTGTGACTTTTAATGTAAATTAGAAGTCTGTTTTCTGTTTTTGGGTGTTTACGTGTAGCAATCGGATTTCTAATCGGATTAATCGCAGTGATGTAAATTGTCTAGAGAGAAAGTTCCCTAGGCTATTTGGATTACCAAATCGTGAAGGACGGATCGGATTAGCGGATGCAAAGAAACGTTGCGTACATACATCTCTTAAGAAATAAATATTAAGAAGTAAATAGAAAAGTATGTGCATTGTTATTTTCATTATAACTAACGTGTATTTTTCTGCATATGTACATAAATAAATAAAGATTTATTTCTATTTTACTGATGTGTGTATCAAAGAAATAAATCTTAACCTAAATGTGCTTTATTTGGTATGTATATATACATACGAAATTGACTCTGTTCAAACATCCCTTTCTCATTTATTTCCATAATTCTTTAACTCTGAAAATATTTTATATTTAATAAACTTGTGTGTTAACGATTGAAGTACATTTAGGTTAAGATGTATTTATTTCTTTGATACACACATCAGTAAAATAGAAATAAATCTTTATTTATTTATGTACATATGCAGAAAAATACACGTTAGTTATAATGAAAATAACAATGCACATACTTTTCTATTTACTTCTTAATATTTATTTCTTAAGAGATGTATGTACGCAACGTTTCTTTGCATCCGCTAATCCGATCCGTCCTTCACGATCACGATTTGGTAATCCAATTAGCCTAGGGAACTTTCTCTCTAGACAATTTACATCACTGCGATTATATCAATCCGATTGGGAATCCGATTGCTACACGTAAACATCCTTTGTACTGTGAAGTAATGCGAAAATGAAAAGGTTATTGGTTTGTTCTTTTCAGCTTCATCTTTTCTCACTCCAACTTATTGCATTAATTCAGCAGTGCAGCTGAAAAAAACAGACTATATAACGTAGGTAACTAGTAATTCGCCAGCTAGCACCGACTCCCCTTGTTTTTTCATCGAGTGGTTTGGTGGCACACGTTTGGTGTGCCTCTCTCTTCGTTTCCGAACGATCTCACATGAGTGCACATCGAGGGGAGCGTCCCGATTAACCACGGTACGATTGGACACAACCAACCGATGAAAAGAATTATCTAGTAAATTACTAGGTCAAACCAATCATTATAATCTGTGTCCAATCGTATCGTGGTCAATCGGGTCCCACCCCACATCGAGCCACACTGAGTGTTTCCGAACGGCTATCGTCTAGTAGTGTGCACACTGTGTATGTTTCCGAACACAGCCCAAGTATTATGGTTTCTGCACACAGAAACGCTTGCCGCGCGGCGGAAGTTTGCGTGACAGCCAATCAATATGCTGCTTTTCGTAATAACCTTCTAGCTCTTATGGCTTCTGCATACAGGATGCGGTAATGCTTGCCGCGCGGCGAAAGTTCGTGCAACAGCCAATCAATATGCTGCTTTCCGTAATAACCTTCTAGCTCTTACGGAAAAACAACATATTGATTGGCTGTCACGCGGACTTCCGCCGCGCGACAAGCATTGCCGCGTCCTGTGTGCATTTAGCCTTTAAGGCCAAATCACTAGCGATTGGCGATTGACGACTGACAATTAAAGATTAGATTTTAACGAATCAACAAGCTACAGCCTTGTTTTGCTTTGTTCCAATTAGTCAAATTCCAATCTTCAATCGTCAATCATCTATCGCCAATCGTGTGATTTGCCAATTAGTGTGATTTGGCCTTTAAGGGAATCATAAACCAGCTTTTAAAGCCAATTTATGATGGCCGTAATCTGTTAACTTTAAGGGCTATCGCACACAAATTGACATAACTGCATATGCATAGCATAAGACCGTATGTACCAATGAGCATCGAGTATTAAGTCGCCATATTGGTGTTCGATGCTTAATATTCGATGCTCATTGGTCCATACGATCTTATGCTATGCATATGCAGTTATGTCAATTTGTGTGCGATAGCCCTAAGTCCCGGCCTAACTGCCGTCACGACAAGACGTGTTCGAACAAGTTCGGACTTTGTGATTTTTTTGGAACGTGTCTTGAAATTTTCCAAGACTTTACTCTTGAAATATATCATTAATCGGAAAAATGGCGTTGGGGCATAACTCTTAGAGAGGCCTGTAGTCAAATATTGAAGTCGAAGTTAAAGTAATCTGTTAACTTATGCCGGAGCCGTAAACAATTGACCAGTTACAGTTGATTATTCTTCTATAATAGCTTTTGCACACAGGACGCGGTAATGCTTGCCGCGCAGCGGAAGTTCGCGCGACAGCCAATTAATATGCTGCTTTCCGTAATAACTTTCTAGTTTTTACAGAAAAACAACATATTGATTGGCTGTCACGCGGACTTCCGCCGCGCGACAGCCAATTAATATGCTGCTTTCCGTAATAACTTTCTAGTTTTTACAGAAAAACAACATATTGATTGGCTGTCGCGTAGACTTCCGCCGCGCGGCAAGCATTAGGGCTATCGCACACAAATTGATATAACTGCATATGCATAGCATAAGACCGTATGTACCAATGAGCATCGAGTATTAAGTCGCCATATTGGTGTTCGATGCTTAATATTCAATGCTCATTGGTCCATACGATCTTATGCTATGCATATGCAGTTATGTCAGTTGTGTGCGATAGCCCTTACCTCGTTCTGTGTGCAGGAGCCATAATTCGACTATGATTGGTCAATTTTTTACGATTCCGGCATAAGTTAACGGGGTGGAATCCGATTGACCACAATACGATTGGACACAGATTGTAATGATTGGTTCGACCTAGTAATTCACTAGATAATTCTTTTCATCGGTTGGTTGTGTCCAATCGTACCGTGGTCAATCGGGACGCTCCCAGTTAACGGATTGCGACCATCATAAACCAGCCTTTACCCTGATTGATCAAGAAACAATTTTCAATCTTCAAAACGACATGAGCGATACGAGCTTAAGAGTACATTTTATTTGCACCTTTTGCACTTCGTTACTATTACAAATCTTCGTCGGCGTCGTTTCATTGTTGCACTTGACAGTTCGCGTCGCTGTCAAATAGCGGAGAATGCCGGTCGTAGCGTCGGTGCTCGTGTGGATTTGCGTTCGCCTCGATACTGACGTAATCCTGCGGCGCTTCGGGTATTATCTTCGCACAAGTAATGTGTGAACGCTTCTTCGTTTCCTGAGCTGTGAATGTCACGGCTATATTTCGACGGGTCAGCGTTCCGTAAGTGTCTCTAGGTTAGGCAAAACGACTGAGCTTCTCGTTCAAAAAAAGAAAAAACCAATACTGACTGTAGGCTTGTGTATAATACGCGGAGTAAACTTGACGTGAGTTGGAGTAAAAAATAAAAATAATAGATTTCTTGCTTATGCCTGTACTCCAATTCCCTTACATCGGTAGTATTTCTCTTAAGTAAGAGCGATCACGATGTCATAATTTTTTTTTCTTTTTTTTATACAAATTTCCATTGAGATTTTCGACTAAAAAACGAATCTGTCGATTTTTCTTTTATTTCTCCATACAATTGTTTTATTTTAAACCTATAAAATGTACTGGTTTGTGTGTGACAAGTAATTTCGGATTTTTCAGATAAAATATGCAAAGATTATGTCGTTATAATTTCCTGAAACAATGCATGCAAAAGAATGTGTATGTTGTTTTATAAAATTACATCAGAATAGAAACGTTTAATTTTATGTGAAAAATTATTGATCACATAATATAATTAATAATACAATATTACAAAAAAAAAAAACAATACAGATTGGGACATCTTTTAATAAGAAACCTTCAAGAAATGCGCGCGCAAAAATTCGTCGAAATTTATCGTATGTTAGCATTGTCGCGTCGCGAAAATTCGCCGACATTTTCTCGAAGTTTGTATTCTCACAACGAATTTGCAGTAAGAATTATCAATGAACATTCCCAACGTGAATTTTTAATGAAAACTTTACTAAACGCAAATTTTCCATAAGAATTTCAATGAAAATCGCATCTTGAGTAACGGACGCCGACACCGTCGTATAGACGTAAACATACGCAGAAAAAAGAACATTCTTGCTTTGAAAATATCTTTACTTTTCATATGTAAAC
Source organism: Odontomachus brunneus (assembly GCF_010583005.1). Lineage (NCBI taxonomy): Eukaryota > Metazoa > Arthropoda > Insecta > Hymenoptera > Formicidae > Odontomachus > Odontomachus brunneus. The sequence continues at coordinate 3,315,743 of NW_022639451.1, forward strand.
TTTAAAATAAGCTTATACATTTTATATGATTCAATAAAAAAAATATATTTGTATTATTCTAAAATAATTTTCATGAATGAAAAGCACAAAATATTGGATTGAGAATATATTTTTAAACGTCGGAAGAGGATATCATTATCATCAAAATAATCATATTGTACTTCTTACGAGTCTGCTGCAATATTCAAATGAAATTGTATCATTGTTGAGTTCAAGACTTTAAAATCCTAATATAAAATTATTTGTTTATGCCATGTGTTCATATTGTGACAATATCCATTATTTTTTACTAGTTACAATAATTGGGAGGAAAAGAGAGAGAAACAATTCTAGATACAATTGGATGCAACCAGATTTTAAACGGCAATAAGACGCAATAGTAGAAATTTCGAAAACGTTTTATTTCGTAAAAAAGTTAAGATTATTTATCACTTTTTTAAGTGGAACTACATTTTTTGTCCACAGAATTGTAAAAGAGATCGAAATAAATTCAATAGTAATTCCTAATATTATTCTTACTCTAAACTTCTAATTCTTACTCTATGTTCAACAGTAAAAATACAGACAAAAATACCATGACGTTTCGAATACAATGTAATGAATAATATTCATAGAACATGTTTGAAATGTAATCCATTTTCTACAACACAAAACTCCGTCCTTTGCAATAGGGTTTTATATATCGCATCAAAACAGAATATTTCGATTTATTTTCCTACATGTTGTGTTAAAGTTCATCATTCTCTTTACAACAATGTGAATGAAGAAAGATATGGTTTTATTATTATTTAGTTTTTTTATTATTTGTTTATGCAGTGCGTTTATATATCGTGACAATGTCCATTATTTTTTACTAGTTATTCATATTACAATTTTAAATTATGTTATATAAGTTTATTCATATTCTATTATAAAAGTGTCAGTGACCTTTTAATTTTTGTATGAAAAACAACGTTTTCTAACTTCCTGTTGTTGCATCTTGTTGCCTCTTGTTTAAGAACTGATTAATTGCTTCTGGAGAACTTTAATCGATCTCATTGCGACTGATAAAAATATATTGCAGTATCGAAATACTTTGTGAACGTATATAGCAAGACTGTCAACAAATCCGATACTTAGATACTTAGAATTTTTGAAAGATTGAGAAATTCCTTGACACGACTGCAAGCTTGCATACAGACAGTAATCACTTGGAACACTTCCTATAGAAGATATGCAACTGTAGATTATTGAAGCACAAAAATAGCTATAACTCTGAAACAAGTTCAGACAGGACACATATTTATACGAACTTTTTTTATTATTTTTGTCTCCTATCCACTCTTGAAGTGAGTCCCACATGTTAGGGAACAACCTTGTGTAGTGAATGATGTTTCGGTAAACGCTCTGGATATGAAACAATAACTGTTAACTGGGGCGTATTAGTTTTATTGTTAGCATTATTATATAATTAGTTTTATTATAGAGTATATAAGTTTTAAATGGGTACTTTTCTTTCTCTGTGCAAAAATCAGCGTGCAACGATGTCTGAGTAACACATTGTAGCGCCATTCGCTCTTCGCTTTCAGGCACGAGCGTGTTGTCCTTCGAATTATCGGATAATTGGCCGATGCTCATTCGCATGTAATAATCTAAATTGAACGGTATGCGCCTGTCGCAACGATATACGCGTCGCACAAGCAGTGCTATAATGCGCGCTCCTCGACGAGTCCTCGAGGCACGCGAGGATACATTGCAAATAACGTTGCGATTAGATTAGATTAGGTGTAGCTCAAGGACTACGCTCTTTCCTATTCTTTTTTTCTCTCTTTCTATCAGACGACATCGATAGAGACATATTCCGGACGATTCGGAATAAGGTCAAGGGTCAGATTGCGTTCGCTTCCCGGCGGATCGGCGTGTTCAGATGATCCTCTCGTGTGACTGACTTTCGGCGGGGCATTCAGCAGGCCCTTCATGAGGCCGATGGGTAGGAAACTTTTTCCACCATGAAAGACGCCACGAACCTTGCACAGGTGCACGTCATCTTCTGCGAGTCGTGACGCAGCTTGGCCTTTAATTGGAGTGAAATTCGACCGAGTACGTACGCATTATAATTTTGAAAGCATGGAAGAAAAACTGGTTTTCTCCAATTTTTCCACGAATATTTTCAATTTCTTTTACAAGGGTAGAAAAATTCGTTACAAGGGTAAACAAAATTTTGATAAATTCATGTGTGTTTAGTTAGAACCACATTTGCTTCTTTCTGCAAAGAAGATAATTGCGTGCATTTAACTGAAGGTAAATGAACCCAGCAAGCAATCTATTAGCAGTCTGACGACAGATTGAACATGATCTGTCGTGTCATCTATGTCCGCAACTTGCTGTTGTTCTGTCGACAAAGTTTGCAAACAGAATCCGATAGCAGATTGTACATGTATTCTGTGTAATTTTGGGTTATTGTATTGCAATTTTATATCGATTATATGGTAATCACTACATCGTTACAGAGGGTGTTTTATACCGTGAAAGTACTTATTAAAAAATACAAGAGAATACTTGCTTACTACACAGAGTCGAAGTAACTTTTTTTTCTTCAATAAAGTTTTATAATATTTAAAAATAATAGATTTTTTTAAGTATATAATAATAAGCTTCCCCAAAATTTGTGTTGTATATTTTAAGACTATGATTAAGAAAATATTCTTTGTTGAAGATAACCATTTTAACTTAAAAGAAGGAAAGTAAACTGAGAGATCGCTTTTCTTAGCAGTAGAATATTTTTTTATGTACAGGCGTTTTTGACACGTTCAAGGTGATTTTGAGACCTTCTATGCTATTTGGAGTTTGAGTACTTATTTTCTTTCGAAGCGCAGTTGAAGAGAACTCAACTTTAGGAAATTAATCGAAAATGAATTTTCTGATCGACTGATCGGACTGCACTCTAAACTGCATCGACATCAAAGTGTTTAAGTTACATTGAAACCAAATGTATGCGTCACGGAGAGTCATGTGAAATTCAGCCAATTGCACAATCGCAATGCAACGCTTGAAAAAACGAAGGCTAGCTGCCTCGTATGCGTTAGGCAATTCGCACAATCCGCGTATCGTAACTTTTTTTTTTTGTTATTTGGAAAGTGTATTACGCGCAGCCTGACAATTGGCGGTTAACACGACCGGCCTTGGAACCCGTTTGTTTTCTGCCACTAAGGCGAACGTTGTTAGCTCCAGCTATTTCGGCTTACGACACGCGGTAAACTAGTAGCTGACAATTTTACATCTAGTAGTACATTCAACGGAATCCGAAGGAGAAAGCCAAAAAAGAGCGATTCATCGTTTAGAACAGCAGCAACAGTACCAGCAACAACAGCAGGTGGGAAGACCCGCGAGTTTCTTCTCTCGGAGTTCAATGGAAGTCAACGCTCTGAAAAATTGGCCGATCAATGGATTATAAGGCGACAGTGGATCGTTTCCACCGTATAATCGTTTCCGCGATTTTGTCACCGTTTCTCCTTTCTACATGTAAAAAAATTTAATAGTTGATGTTAAATTATTCAGTCAAATAATGCGAGATTCATGCCAAACATGAAATGATAGTTAGAAAATAACTTAGTTATATAAAGCGAATGTATGGTTCACAAAATTTAGTTGTTTGAACTATACATTCAGGTCATTAAATTAAATCCTGGAGATTTTTTTAATACCAAATCTTGGTAGCAAGAAGTGAAATGTTTAGTAACTATTACCTAAAGCTTTTGTCTCCGAAATGAAAATTGTTTTAGGTAATTCTTTTTATTTTATTAAAAAAATCTCATCGTCCTATTTAAACTATTTTAAGACATCTATATTTTTTATTTTTTACATTGACGCTTTTTATCGCTTCATACGTGAAGTTCTGTTCATGGTTTCATTTGATCCTGTAGCGGTTATTCGTGCTTTCTCAGACTCGGTACTTTATCTCATGATCGAACAGAAACTACTGCTCTATGTAGTGCGTCTTACAAGCTCTATGACGATATCTTTTTACTCATTGCACTGTACTACACGTGCTTATAATATATCCTTATAACTTTTAAGAAATGCGACAATGCCATGTTTATTAGCAAATATTGAAAACAATTCAACAACAGTCGATATGCGACAAATATATCAATAAGTGATATATATATATATATATATATATATAATATATATTTATTAAGACTTCTGCCCCTCGCATTGTCTATCTCTTTTTAATGACATCAGAAGCGAGAAAATGCATGCTAAAAATTCTTGCGAAATACGTTAAAATAAAAATATATATGCATAAAGTAACACTTACAATCCATAAAGTAAGACTTGTAAGATATTCCGTGCACTCTCCTTTTGTTCTAACAATTAATATTTTGTCGTAAATTAACGTGACATACAATTCATCTTCTTAACCTATTTCTTCGCCTATTTCTATTCAGGTTAATTTATAATAAATTATTGATTGTTAGAGCAAAAGGGAAGTGCACAGAATATCTTACAAATTTGTTTAATTGATTGCAAGTGTTACTTTATGGATAAATATTTTTATTTTAATGTATTTCGCAAGGATTTTTAGCATGCATTTTCTCGCTTTTGACGCCATTAAAAAGAGATAGACAATTGGAGGAGTCAGGAGCCTTAATATAATTAATATATAATATATATTAATATAAGTAATGTATATTAATTAACATATTTATTATATTAATATAAGTCGATAGAGTTACTAAACATTTCGTTACCTTAACAAAGTAAATATTAATAGTTATATTTCATCAGATAGAATTGAATGATATTTCATAACATTTATATTTAACCAAATATCTGATAGTAATTACGAAATATTTAATAATAGATGTTAAATATTTGATATCTATTACTAAAATTTTCAGTCCATTTGACTGTGATGAAAAATTCTTCGTACATCAAATCTACTGTGTATTTGATTATTATTATCATATTTAATTACCGAATTTTTACTCAAGTTCTGTAACTTAAATACGTTTAGTAATAATTACCACTTTTTGTTTTAGTGTCCCGCGCGATTTGACAATAGGTACGCGTCCGCGCGAAACATATTCGCGATCGAGATCGCCTCGGCGCGCGTATAAACGCGTATCAGTCGCGCTCGTTAACAGACGCGCACGTTAACATATATATTTTTTCGCGATTCCACGTAAAAAGTGCGAAGGTTAACGGCGACTTTTACCCGAGCGATGCAAGTTCGCGCGTTATCCGACTATATAAAAGGCCGGAGAAGCCGCGCGCGCTTTCAGTTTAGCCCGCCGGAATTGGCTGGCAAGCGTGCGAGCGAGATTTGACTGTGTACAAGTTATACGATAGAAGGGACCGACGTGGAATTTCTCACACGAAGTAGCACGTAGTAGTTTCTATGAATTAGAGTGAGCCCGCGCGGAGGAAAACAAACACGCGTGTTCGGCGGGACCAGTTTCGCCGTCTACCTTTCTTCCTCGCTCTCGCGGTGAAAGTATCGAGGCGCCGTTCTCTCCACCGTCGACCGGTTATTGTCGCAGTGTGGTTTTACGATATATATATATATATATATATATATATATATATATATATATATACATATTTTTTTCATCTATGGTAACTTTAATAGCACATCTAAGGACATGTGAACCCGTGACGTTTCAGAGAAACGTAAACCCACGTCTTGAGGTGTCTTGAGATGCCTTAGGCCTGTCTTAATAGTTGTTACTTGAAGCTTATCTTAAATAAAGTACATATTTGAAAGTTTCGAGTTAGATGTGGATTTTGTAATCGCGAATTGCAAAAACAATGTTATATATATCATGTGATTTAACTGAAAGACTCAGATTGAATAAGTACAAATTCCAATTTAGAGTTAAGTTTGAACTTTTTTATCGAAATCACATATTATGTATGCAACGGTATATTTGTAATAGCGATTTAACTGGAAAACTCACGTTTAACTTTACATTCAAATCTGAGTACTTTATTTTATGAGATTTTTAAATAACGTTTATTAATACGCGTCTTAGGTCCATATTAATATAGTCATTACTTGAAATTTGTACCACGTGAGATATTTAGATAGAATGATAACTATTCTGGGCTCCACAGGAGTAATCTGAAATTAGTATTAATAAATTTTTTCTTCAATAAGGTTATAATTATCGGTTCACGGAGTTATCGGTTTTACGAAGTGGATTTTGAAAAAAAAAATTGTCGCAGAATGAGAGTTATGAAAAATCAAACTAGTTTCTTTCCACTAAAAAACTCGAGCTTGCAAAAAAATAAATATAATATAGTTTTGAAATTTGCGGAAAGCCTCCTTGAATCGATATTTCTATTGCCCAAATGAACAAAAAAAAATGTATTTATTGATATTAATTTCAGATCACTTCTGTTGAGTCTAGGGTGGTTGAATGATTCTCTTGCAGAACGCATTTAAAATGGACATATTGATGTTAATATTCAGCATAAAATCTAATTGTTTTTATACCAATATATTGTTAATAGAACATAACAAAAAATTGTACTCCTACTAATTTATGTCTTTTTATAACTCCCCAAATTTTTACTTAATTTTTACTTCTGTTAAGGTAGCCTCTTAAAAGTTAGGATTAAAAAGAGATGAAAACGTTTGCGAGAGACTGACAAGAAAACCCACACAAGTATCTACCTCCGATTTTCATAAAATTGTAATATGTTGTACTTTAGATCAAAATTACAGATACGTTTTTTATTATATGCTCTTTCGCAAATTTAGGGAGTGAAATATCCCTTTAAAGAAAATCGTTTTTTTTTTCATTCGAAGGAAATATAATGAAAACTATGAGAGATAGAAAAAAATATTTTGAATAAAGTTGAATGGTTTGAAGAATATTTTACAGAAATTATTTTAATAATTATAATAAAAAGAAATGGGAAAATTAATAGGGAAAATATTAACAAAAAAATTTTTGTTTTTTTTTGCAAAGTACTCTTCAGACCATTCAACTTTTATTCAAAATATTTTTTTCTATCTCTTATAGTTTTTATTATATTCTCTTCGAAAGAAAAAAACCGATTTTCTTCAAAGGGATATTTCACCCCCTAAACTTGCACATATAATAAAAAACGTATTTGTTATTTTTATCTAAAGTACAACATATTACAAGTTTATGAAAATCGGAGGCAGACACTTGTGTGGGTTTTCTTGTGAGAAAGTGTTTTCTATTTATATCGTTTCTCTATGAAACATTATTCTCTCGTAGGTTAAATTATCATGCCAACTATTCCTTATTGACTTATTTGTCTCACTTAGTTGAAAAGTACTAAAGTATACATATATAATATTTGTGTGTGATATTATATACTTACATAATATCAAAAAATATTTTTACTGTCTTTTTCTTTTTTGCAATGACTCAGTAAGAGGGAGAATACTTTGTTCCAGATTAGACATTATTTCTTAGCTTTTACAAGTACTTATGACATATCTGCAGTCGAAGTTTATCAGTTAAACACGCTCATGAATATTAAGCTTCATGTCTTTTTTCTTTCTCCTTTAAATCTGTTGCTTTCTTTTAAGAAATTCCAGACAGTACTCTTCCTCATTATACTAAGACAAATATTAATCTGCGACTCGTTAATCTCACATGGCTGACACACGTCAAGGGCTATCTGAAATAACGAGCTCGTTTATTTATTCGTGATATACAGTCTTTGTGTTCTTTATTTTTGAAGAAGCTGACTTGACCCGGAAGAATGGCGTGCGAGGCTGAGCGACGGAAAACGAGAGGCTGCGTCGAGCTTGTAGGTCGATTTGCGTCCAAACGTATGCCGATTGTAGCGTGGCTACCGAGATATAACACCGAGAAGTTCCTCAGCGACGTTATTGCCGGCGTCACGGTCGGTCTCACGGTTATGCCGCAGGGACTCGCGTACGCAACACTGGCCGGCTTGGAGCCTCAGGTACATTATGAAAAAAATCAGTCGGGCACAATTCGAGTCCAGTTAAACGAACTGCATTTCAGGATTACACGTGGCGAATTGATCGTGCTGATCTTTTCAGCAAAAAATTCAGTCGAATTTACATGATTTTTCATTCACATAGAGCGATCTCTTCGCACGAAGAGAATCTTGTAGTAAAACTTGCATAGAATTTGTAACTGGAAAATAGGTATTCTGCAGTAATTGACTATCCTTTAGTTTTATGTGCGCTATTCATATCTCAGAAGCTGAAATATTAAAAGAAACTGTTAAAAAATTTGGTATTTTAAATTCACTATGTTTTGGTAAAAAAGATTTTATCGACAATTTACTTCTGTGCTACTGGAAACATAATAAAATTAAAAAGAGAAAATTTATATAAAAAAGACTATGATATCCTTTACTTATTCTCTGAATCGTCAAACGAGTATCTTCACTTGAAATTGAGTGAATTTGGTGCAGCAAAAAATTGGAATTAACCATCTTCTCTTCTATTCTGTGTATTATTTTCTAAAATCATACTTTTTAATTATTATTAAGTTGCTGCAGAATGTTTTTTGTTTGTCAGATAAAATAGAAAAGGGAATTACCCAATTTCTGCAACAATTGACTATCCTTTTGTTTTATATGTACTATATATATGTTTTATATACATTTATATCTTAGGAATTAAAATGTGTTATTAAAAAAATTTGCTATATTTCGAGCAAAATTTACTATATTCCTTGGCAACAGAGACCTTATTGACAGTTTATTCCTGTGTTATTAAAAACAGTAAAATTGAAAAGAATTTATATGAAAAAAGGCTACCATATTCTCTCCTTGCAGTCTAAGTCGTCGAGCGAGTATTTTCACTGGAATTTTATGTACACTGGTTTTCAAAACACATTTTGTTCAATATAATTTGGAACACAGCTCATGACCTAATAAGAAAATATAACTTCTGGGAATTAATGGAAAACAAGTTGTTTCATAGGATCATTGGCTTTGCTCTCAAAATCGTTTTGAGAACAAGTGTACTTCCATTCGTCGGAATAAATTCATTCTAATCGTGATTGGAACACTTACTCGTATCGACTGAGAATTTATTCTAGGTTCGAATTAAACATTCACTCTTGTGATTTCGATCGATGGCATGTTCGCTATAATATCGAGTGAATTTTTACTTGTTCCAGGTGAGATTTCACTCTGAGAAATTTAGAGAATGCATTGTATGCACAACTACACTTCAGTTTCGTTAAACTTTTATTACTGACCACATTTTATAATTCAAATTTCTATGTAAAGTTGTTCATTTGACACGGTTTTTCTTTAATATAACTCAATCGTGATTTGTGTGATAGCATATGCGTAACTCTGAGACTTAATTCTCTTTTCTCGATTTTTTGTTACTGAATGTAAAACAAAATCGTGCTATTATTTTTTTGCGAAGAAAATATTAACTTTATTCTCGATTTGTCTCAAGAAATCTCCGAAACTATTTGTTATTTGCATCGATAAGCAATGGTACTACGGGAATTAAAGTTATTGTATTGAAGGAATTGAAGTTATTAATACAAACAGGATATTATGAGCAAGGAACTGAAGTATAGATCGATATTCTGCAATAATTGACTATCCTTCTGTTTTATATGTGTTATTCATATCTTAGGAACTGAAATGTGTTATTAAAAAATTTACTATGTTTCGAACGAAATTTATTATATTCTTTGACAAGGGAGACAGTCTATTTCTACTGGAAATATAGTAAAATTGAGTAAAATTTATAAAAAGGCTATAATATTCTCTCCTTGCATTCTGAATCGAGTATCTTTACTTGAAATTGAATGCATTTGGTGCACTAAAAAGTTGAAATTAACAATCTTCTTTTATTCTACGTATATTATCTCCTGAAATCATATTTTTCAATTATTGTTAAGTTGCTGCAGAAGGTTTTTCATATTTGTCAGATAAAACAGGAGACGAAATTACCCAATTTCGAAGGATTAATAATCTTTAGCAATGAAATTAGCAACATCGAGTCGGTATTTTTTTAGACATCCAACGAGGACTTCCTGTCTTCCTTTTAATGACCAAATATCTCACAAAAATTGAATAAAGAGATGACAAATCTTTTTGTACCAACTTGATACTCCCTAAAATCGAGCATTCAGTGTGAGGAAGGTAACGGATCGTGTTTTGGTCTGTCTCTAGTCCACTTTTGATAGCACAGCTATCAACTTGAGCGTCATTAATTTCGGCTGCCGCGATGTGATATGCCGGTGAATTTTACGAGTAACGCGGAGATTATTCGTAATGAGCGGATTAACACGCTTGGATAAGCCGCGTTCTCTGCTTCTCGCTTCGCGTCGAACACACACAGCTCGCCTGTCGAAATTACATTGTTAATATGCAACATTTTCTTCTCTTCCAGTATGGCCTGTACTCGGCATTCATGGGGGCAATGGTCTACGTGATATTTGGCTCCTGTAAGGACATCACGATCGGTCCTACCGCGCTCATGGCGCTAATGACGCACGATTACGTGCAGGGGAGAAATGCCGATTTCGCCATACTTCTCGCATTCTTATCCGGCTGCCTGCAATTATTAATGGCATGCTTGCGTTTAGGTATGGCGCGGGTCAAGCTAGTAAGAGAGCAGTGTGTGTGGAGTCGCTTTAACTCTTGAGCGAGACACGATAGAAAGTAAATCTCGAATGAGAAAGACATTGTCCATTATTAAAACCCGCGAGATTGGTTATGAAGACTGCAAAGTTGTTTTGCGTGCGTATCACTTTGTAAGCAATAATTATTTTGTCCAGAAATGATTTAACACGTCGAATGTCGCGTTAATTTCTGCTGATTGTACGAAAGCTTAACCGACGATTGAGTTTTGTCAAAAATACGATGGATAAATATAATTCGAGATATATTTTTTACCTCGTTTTATCAGTTCCCTATTGGCAATGCACAATCGGTGGAAAAAAGATTGCAATATCTTTTTTGCCTAGATAAACTTTAGAACGCATCCGGTGTCTAGTAAGAAAATATATCTCGTGAAAATTGTACGGAAAAACTAATTCTTCTATTGAATATAGGAGACGTAGCGCAACTAATCGAGGTTAAAGTATCGCAACTTTTTATCCATTGGTCGTACAGCTAATTATTCAAATTGCAATTGATTATACTTCATAATAATGACTCAATGAGACGTATCATAAAGTGTACTAGTTACTGATGTCCATTATGAGACTCAATATGTAAACATGTTGACTGCTACAGTGCTCCATATTATGGAACTTCGCTTCCGATCACTTAAAAATCAGCCATTTTAAAATGACTTCTTACCATTTAAAAATTAGCATAATTTTCTTTAATTTATATTTTAATATGTTAATTGGTTTTTAATTGCTTTTGTAATTATATTTATTATTTGGCAGAACTTAAAAAAGAAAAAAAGATTTATGCGAGTTAACTTGTAGTTGGCGTATGAGACAGAGAATTCTTCTCGTACAGCGGCTATGAACTAACTCGTATTTGGCAGTCAATGTGTTCACTTTGTATTGAGAAGTGTTGCTCGTCTCACGCGAGAAACGATTTTACAGGTGTTCTTATAGACTTCATCTCCATACCAGTAACTGTGGGCTTCACGTCGGCGACGTCCGTTATAATCGTCGCCTCTCAACTGAAAGGCTTGTTAGGCCTGAAAATCTCGTCGCAGGGATTTCTGGACACTCTGGCCAAGGTGTTTGAAAACATCAGCGACGCGAGTCTCTGGGACGCCACGATGAGCTTCTCCTGCATCGCGATCCTGTTGTTCTTCAGGGTAATGCATGGATATTGGTTCAACGTTCGCGCGCCGTCTTATCGTCTCACCGTCTCTCTTTCTCTCTGACATGTTTTGTCGGCTTTGCAGAAAATGAAGGACATCAAGCTATACGCCGGCGGCAAAAAACCGAAGAGCTATCAGCATGTAATCACGAAGACGATATGGCTGATCTCCACGGCACGGAACGCTATTATCGTTATCGTCTGCTCTGTCATTGCTTACAAATTTCACTCGCCCGAGTCTGAATCTCCGTTCATCCTGACCGGTCCCGTGAGATCCGGTCTTCCGCCTCTCGGCCTGCCACCCTTCTCTACACGGGTGAACAATCAGACCCTCACTTTCACACAAATGTGTTCGGAACTGGGTACTTCCATAGTGTTGGTGCCCATAATTGCCGTACTCGGCAACGTCGCCATAGCCAAGGCTTTCGTGAACGGCGGCAAAGTAGACGCCACCCAGGAGCTACTGACCCTCGGCATCTGCAATGTTCTCGGGTCTTGCGCGAGCTCAATGCCGGTCACAGGCTCGTTCAGTAGATCGGCGGTGAATCACGCGAGCGGTGTAAAGACGCCGATGGGCGGACTGTACACCGGGATCTTGATCTTGCTGGCTCTCAGTTTGCTCACACCATATTTCTACTTTATTCCAAAAGGTAGCGAAAACTTGTCTTCATGATACAGTCAACGTCGCCGTAGACAGTGTTGATTAAATATCAATTTGTTGTTATCACTCTTTACTCTTCTTTTTCAGCTTCGTTGTCAGCCGTGATTATTTGCGCGGTGATATATATGATCGAGTATGAAGTTGTCAAGCTTATGTGGAGATCGAGCAAGAAGGATCTCATACCGATGTTTGTTACTTTCTTGTTCTGTCTCGCTATTGGCGTGGAATATGGTATCTTGCTGGGAGTTGGCACAAATTTGATGTTTCTACTGTATCCTTCCGCAAGGCCTACCGTTCATGTCGATAAACGCACAGTAAGTAGTTTGGAGCTAACGAATGTATTGGAGATCTTTCTTTCCTAAATAATGTTTACTTTTAAGTTCTCTTTCATTGCGTATTGCGATTGTCGTAGACTGATCAGGGTGCCGAGTACTTATTGGTCACTCCAGGAAACAGCCTGTACTTCCCAGCTGTCGATTTTATCAAGCAATCAGTCGGCAATGCTGGTATAAAGCAAGGATCTAGTCAAGTGCCGGTTATCGTCGACTGCAGATATATTTTAGGGGCAGATTTTACAGCTGCTAAGGTAAATATCTGACATTAAGAGATCTTAAGATATCTTGAGATAACTCTGAGATATCTAAGACTTGTCAGTAGTCGTTATTTGAAACTTGTCTCATCTAATATATTCAGATCTAATAGATGAATTTTTTATTTTAATCATACAATGTGTGTAGGATCATGAATTATAATTCATAAAGCGACTGGAAAACTCACATCTAACCTAAATTCAAATCTGAGTATCTTATTTGAGACAAGTAACAATTATTAATATAGACCTAAGAAATGTCTCAAAGCGTCTTTTAGACATATATATATGTATGAGATTCGCTAGAATTGAATACCCTGAAACTAATGCGACCAGATACTGCAAATTTGCTTGAAATCTAACTTGTGTTTTTCCTGATACAGGGTATAAAAACGTTAATTAACGAATTTAGTAGCCGCAAGCAGGGTCTGTATTTTTACAACCCACGATCAGATGTCGTTACCGTTCTGAAAGGTGCCTGCGGTGACGAGTTTCAGTACGTTTCTACTCAGGAAGAGCTCTCTTATCTGTTATCAACCATTCAAGGTAATCGAGTCGTTAATCATAATTTTGCACGTTCAATATTATAATGGAATTAAGAAAATTATGTTACCTTATTTTCAGACAAATCTTCGCAACAGCTTCTCGATCATACGCACGACAAGTCATACGTACCTTTAACATTAGGTAACTCAGAGATGGTTCATCGGAATATACGTGGTTCCTGCCATGACCTCAGTGAGGTTACGAGTACCCTCCTGCACGCAACCGCGAGTTGAAATTAATAAAGCGAATCGATATTCACACTCATCAAAGTTCTCACGTCGTGATATTCTATTTATATAAAGTATGTGAAAATGCGTATCCCCTCTCTTATTCAATCTTATATACTTATATCGATATGAAAATAAAGACGTTGAAGTTTTGTTAAACATCTAATGTAATTGTAATCCTTATTTAACTGGCATTAAGTACACGAGAGAAACAATAAATTAAAAGCGACATTATTTTGTAGAAATAATAAAGTCATTTCTTAGTGCAAAGTCTTACATCCTTACCGCTTAAATACGAGGAGTGATTTCTTAAAATTTGGAAGTTAGTAAAACCTGTGCATTGTTTTGCTCGTAAAGTCTCGTTTTGTTACGACACCTAACAATCATATATAATTTTGATCGTCTCCATATACATATTTGTATATATATACATATATAATATAAAATATGTAAAAATCTCTCTTTACGAAATACAGTCTTGGTTGGCACTTGCACTACCATTGCATATACAATCGTTTTTAACGAAGAACTATACTACACAATGTAGTGAAGGCACATTGGAGCCCATCACCAGGGAAATTATTTATCATTAACAGAGAATGCATATTCGTTGTGTACTCGATGTAAATGTAAATTACTACAAGAGTGTAGCGTCGTAATAATAGTCTAAAATATTGCACTCAAAAAATTATCCTCGTCTTCAGTACTCTAATATATCCAGAGAATCTGGATTAAACGCGTTTCTATTAATTAATTATTAACTTAAAGATTATTTCAATGTGACCAGCGCTACTTCAATCTTAAATAAATTAAACAAATATTGTCTCTCTCTATACATGGAGGAAGTTATGGATTAATATGGATGATACAAAATGTTACACGGATAAAGACTGTATGAATCGTTTGCAGCCCTCTCTTTCAACTCTTCTTCATTATCTAGAGTTTTGCATGATATCCACTTAAGTATCACAAACTTTTAAAAGATATCTAAAAGATGTCTCAAAAAATAGACTGTTTTAATTCTTTGCGCTGGAGTGACGTGTGTCTATGTGTGACGTTGTACTTTCGCAAGTCAAACGTACCCTAGTAGTAGAGTTCATTGGCGCAATATTAACTACAAATTTGAAATATTAACTACAAGAACTTTTCTTTTTTGTAGTGAGTTTTTTGTAGTATCTTTTGGCAATATATTTGTGAAACTACCAAGTGATGCAGTATATTTTTGGCCACTTTTTGTTTCGCAGTCTTTTTACAGTATGCTACATTTGTCATTTCATAAGATCCGACAATGTTTTTTACCTTTCTCACATGGCTAAGACTTTGTTAAAGAACTTCATATAAAGGCAAATTTGGGCGATGTTGCATGCAAAGTTCTTGTAACATCTTTATGTAGTTACATTCGGGAAACGTTTGTGTATAATTCTATATGAAATATTTTATTTTTCCCACGAAAAAGGAAGGCAAACAAAAGAATAGTTGAAAATGATAGAAAAAATATCGACAAGGCATGAAAGTTTTAGAAACTGCTCACGATATACGTATCGCTGTGACTCACTAAAATAAATAATTAAAAATCCTTTTGATATTTTATTTTCTTTTAATATGCCAGAGTAAGTATGAATAACAAAGACTTGTCTGTCGAATGCAGCCTTCAAAATTATGCGTAATAAAAGGGAAACTTTTGTAAACTGATACTTCGACCTCACACAATAAAGATGGCACGACTCATCGCGAGTTTTCTTAATCTCGTAATCCGTCAGAATTGCAAGATCCAAATAATTATAAGAATATACGACAACCACACAAACACCCATGCACGTGCACATTTACGCACAGCAGAATACAAAGATTAGATATTGAACCATACAACTGCGAAATACCCGTGTTTAAAAATCTCACGACCTTCTGATTCAATCACGCGATCATAAGACGAAAAGAGAAACTTTACGACTCGTTCCATACTGGAGATGCCGCCAAAAAATCCATATCTTCTTCCCAAAACTTACAATACACTCTAAACCCCAACTTATGTCATTTCTTTAACTTCTTATAATCTCCTCCAGAGATTCTCTCACTATTCTAATATCTCACGTCTAAGCAGATCTCAAGTTTGAGCACGTAGGACAAGTTTTAAGTAACGATTATTAATACGGACTTACTATTACTAATCATTACGTGAGTTTTCAAGAAAATTACAATTACAAATCTGGTGTCACATATATCACACATACCATTCAAATGAAAAACTCAGATTTAGCTCATATTCGCATATCTCAGATGAAGCTAATTTCAAGTAACGTTTATTAATACCGATCTAAGAAGTATATTTTGTACGCCTTTAAGACATCTTTTAGACGTTATCTAGAAGTTTGCGCTGCTTAGAAAGTTACGCATTTAGTAAAGACCAGAGACGACATCCGTGACCTTTCCGCGTTTTCCAATTAATGATGAAGTCGTATTCCTTCGGCCGATAGGACTCTCCTTGATCTGCTGATTCCCGGAGTATTTTCCCGCATTGAAACGACTCTTTCCGAGACCGAAAGTGTCGTACGTTCGCCCGGCAAAGATCCCGGATTCGTTTGACTTGCTAGAGAACTTGTTGCCGAGCTTGTCGATATGGCAGAAGGAGTTATGCCTCATGCCGCTTTTCGGCAATATCACGGGCGAATTCTCTGGGCTGATGTCGCCTTTGTTTCTCGCGTAATTCAGTTCGTTGTGATAATTCCATTCGCGCGTTCGCTGCTCTTCGTAGAGCTCGTCGCTTCTCAGCTGCTTATTGTTGACGCGATACATTTCGTCGTTCTTCAGGCTCCTAGGCTTTGAATTCTCCCGCCTCGTCTGCTTTTCAAAGTCCACGGAGTCGTCGCAGAGACTGTCGGCTCTGACCGATTTCGATCTTATCAGCTGCTTCTCATCGCGGGGCTTGCCTGTCCTCGACATATGCTTGCCACCGGCGTTCCATTGATTCTGCTCCTGTGTGATCACGATGTCGACCATCGAGTCCAGGCCCTCGTCGATTCTATCTAAGGATTTCGTCAGTAGACTGGGCGACTTGGGCGCGTCGATCGATCGCGGTCTCCTCGCGACGAGCGGCTCCAAATTGAAGTCCGTGATGTAGAAGAGAGCGCTATCGCTTTCCCCCCTTGACGAGCACTGATCCTTTTTCGACACGTACGAGACGTGATGAAAGGACTCTGATCGACGCATCTTCGAGGTTCTGGAAGAGCTGTCGGCCAAGAGCAGCGGCTGCTCCCGTTTGCCGAGGTTCTCTGTGCCGTCCAGTCGCCCATAATTTTGCAAACTACGGTGCTCATCGAAGGAGTTGAGGCTCTCGAACTTTCGAATGCGACACTCCACTCGGCTACCTGATCGTCTCGACTGTGGACTGGACACGTTCGACTCGAGGTAATCGTGGCTGGCTGAGCGGCGCAAATACTTCCGCTTCTCCACCTCGCTTCTATATTTGGAACTGTGTCGGTGAACCATCCGATGATCGGATTGCCCGGAGGACGTCTCGAACCCCTTAGGACTCGACTCGAACTGTCTGTAAATGTCGATCTGCCTGTTGAGCGGCCGCACGTCCTTCGACTTGGAGTTGTTCTCGTAGCTTCTCAGTGTGATCTTCTTATCTTTCGTATCGCTCTCTTCGAAGTGACGCAGATCGTCCAGGCTCTTCCTGAACTTCACGTCAATCTGGCCAGGGCCGATCATCAGCACGGTATCGCTCTTGGTCTGTTTCTGCGGCTGATCGGTGATCACGGCCCTCATCTGACCATCGTACAGCTGGTGCTTGCCGTTGTACTTGAGCCTGGAGGCACTCAACAACGAGTCGCTACCGTCGCCCAAGGTTTCCTCCTCCACTTCTTCGTCGTGAGAGTTGTACGTCTCCGCGTGATCGGTGAAGTCGCAATGCCTCGCGGCCATGATGGCCGACAGGCAGGGTGGCGTTCTTCGTGGCGGCTGCGGGTGCAGGATAGCCGGCACTATCGCCTCCTCCACGTCTGGCCCCTTCACAACAATCTTCACGCTGCCCTCCATCGACGACTTGGACATCCTGCGCGGCCCATTAGGACTCAGCCTCTTTGTCGCGCTCGAATCCGTGCTGTAGTCCTGATCGTTGCCAAAGTAAGTCACCTGCTCGCCCTTCAGCTGGCTCTGTGAGGCGTTAGAGCCCGCGTGCGACCTCAGCATCCTCGAGTCCGTGCGCAGATCCTTCTTCGCGATCTTGTCGTATATGTAGCTTTCGGAGTTGTTCAACGAGATTTTGGAGTTTGATCTGTAGAGTTTGTTCTTGGTGGGTTCTTGGTGATTGCGGACGATCTCCTGGTCGACGTCCCCTGGACCTCGGTTTGACTCCTGAGTCTTGTCGCTGAACTTCTCCTCGGCGTCCTTCACGATGATCCTCAGCTCTTCGATCACGTCGTCGATTGTTGTCTCCTGATCGTTGCTCTGCGTGGGCGAGGTCTTTTGTCGATTACTTCGCGCTTGATGTTTCGTATCTTCGGGGCTACTGGATCTCTCCGACGAACTGATACCTTCGTCCTCCGCGTTTGAGGACACTTTCGGGCTTTTGGCGACGGTGACAGTGGCAGCAGCATGAATGGTTGGCGCGGTTTTCTCCCGCTCTTCTAAATTGCAATCGTTCCGTTTCTCTAGTTGCACCTGCAGAAGCGACACTTTCTTGCTGAGTATCCGGCAGGTCTCCTCAGCGCGTATCACCCTGCGCTGCAGGGCTTCCACATCGACGCAGTTGTGCGTCCACTTCTGAACCTCCTTGTGCAGCAGATCGGTCAGCGTGTCTTCCTCGTGTCCGTCGAATTCCCTCAACCAGTCCTGAAGAACCTGCGGCTCTAAGCCAGCTTCGCAGGCTTCAGCCTGAAAGTTAAAACAAATATAAATAGTAATGTTGATATAATAATAATGGTATTAATATAATAAAAATAGTTTTATATAGTTAATAGTAATATAATTTAATAATTAATAGTAATATAATTTAAGTAATAAAAGCAAATTATATATTGTGTGAAGATAATAAGATGTAAAATATACGCAGATCATTTTTCTCGAAGATATAAACATCTCTAGCACAGTTCATTCCCACATAGCAGAGGTGTCCAAAATATATCATAGAGACATCCTAAAGATATATTTGGGATATGTGATATCTTGAAGATATCCCTATGATGTATTTGAGATATTCCTGCTGTGTGGGTTAGAACAATATTGGCTATATATTGAATTATATTGGTCTGATGTGCCCTCAGAATATACCAATATTGGTACAATTATTTTGTGCAATACTGACAATTTATTTAATTCTATTTATAACCAATATTGGTTATATATTAGCTATATTGACCTAATGTATATCAATGTAACCAATATGGCCAACGTCAATGAATTATGCTACTAGGACTTATTAAATCAGTATCATATCAAAGTATTATACTGAGAAAAAATACTTGAAGATTTATTCGTAGAATATAATCCAGACAGCATAAGGTCTGTAAAAGATATTCTAAGAACGTTCTCAAGATGTAAGGTTATTCACAAAACGTTTTTAGAATGTCCTGTCGAAATCTGTATTGTTTAGGAAGATTTCTATAAAATAACCTTTATATCACAAATAGATTTTCAAGTATTTTTTAGCGTAGTAGTCTTGCCAAACTCGCGGCCATTTTAGATCATGACGTCAAGAGCGAGAAAATGTGTTAAAAATTCTTGAAAAATACGTTAAAATAAAAATTGTAATAAATAAATAAATGATGGTAAATAATAAGTAAAACTTTATTTATTTATTTAAGAAAATAATAAAATATATAAATATAAATATTATATATATAAATAAAAGTTTATTTATTTATTTCATGTTAATAAATTAATAATATTTAGTTAATATAAATAAATAAATGTATTTATATATTTCATAGAAATGAAATAAAAAGTTGAAAAAATACTTCTGTATAATAATGCAGTCAACTTGACGAATACGTAAAATATTTTGGAAACTTTCCTTTTGCCGCAATGACCAAGAAATAGCCATAAAATTAACGTGACAAAATCACATAGTTAAAAAGTAAGCCACATGTCACGTTAATTTTATGACTATTTAGCGATTATCACAGTAAGAGGAAAGTTTTCGAAATATTTTACTGATCCGTTCACAGTCAATCGTATGTGACAATTTATGAGTGTGTCTTTTCATTTCAACATACTTAGCAAGAATCTTGAGAATGTATCATTTCACTTCTAACTTTTTATTAGTCAAGATGATTAATCACGCAGTGAGCTTCCCTTTGAGTTTACGTTACGTTACGTTATGTATATGTAGAAAGAAAAAAAAAACCGAAATAAACATATCGAGTATCAAAAGTAATTGTTTTGGTTTTTACCTGAATGTACAATTTGGTTTGCGTGCGAGGCGCGGATTTCAAAAAGGCATTCAGAAACGAAACCCCTGCGACTCTCAGCGCGATGGCTGCTCGGGGGGCTAGAAGGGCACCTGCCAAAAATCGGAATCTCCCTCCTTCACCATATTTGAGTCTCAGAGTCGACACCGCTTCCGAAACAGCTGCGTGTCCACCTGGCGCTTGGCACACTTTCGTCAAGAGCTGCAAACACATAATCATCGTATTTATCTTGTGCATACTTGTCACGTGCATCGCGGAACTCAACACGAAGAGAACAAATATATTTTCAGATATAGAGGAGACGGGGCTATATAGCTTCAGGGATATGTTGTTCAGGGATACAAAGTTGCGAAATGGTCTCTTTAGAACATAAATACTTTTCCCTGAGTTTCATTGAATTCAGAAAAATATTACAGTTAAGAAATGAAAGAGACTGATTTGGTAATAGCAAAGTAAATTTTCGAGCCTCTCGAAATTTTCTATTAATATTCTTTATCGTAAATGAATAAAATTAAGCGATGTACTACTAGTTAGAATGAAATTTTTTATAAGTGTATAATATATTGTTTTTAGCAATAAATGCAATTTTCATTCATAAAATGATTGAAATAGAACATATGGAGCGGACGGGGTAAAGTTAGCCCATAATTAAGGACCGGCAGGAGACCTCTCGCGAAAATTCTGGAACTACTAATTAGGATATATATTTTATAGGTGGCCTTTTTACTCTGCCGCTTTGCTGGGCAATTGAATTCGGTACCAGAGCAAGATAGCTATGTTGCTACATGTTTCTACTTTAATTTTTACAAAAGAAATATACGATTAACAGAATCGTAGACATTAATACATAGAAGAAGGTTATCTCTATTTATACAGTCAGTAATTAGTTGCTTAAGAAGTTGTAACTTCGAAATTTTAAAATATACTATAACTGAAGATAGAAAGAAAAAGTCAATGGGAGCTGAATATTAGTGCGAATATTTAAACTAAGAATAATTAGAATAATAATGCTCGACAATACGATAACGATAAGTTATCTCGAGACACAAATATGTTTGATTAAATATCTCGCACCTATACGCTGAGAAAAATACTTTTGATAATTTATTTGTGAGATAAAAGTTTGCCACATAGAAGTAAACTTTACATTCCACAAGTAAATTTTCAAGTATTTTCTCTCAGTGTAGATTCAGCAAGATTTTTAGTTACAATAGCAAAATTTGTCTTCCATGACGAGAAAGAATCCAGTTGCATATTCGTCAAAAGAATCGTGAAATATTTCTCGCTCGGTGAAGCTTCACTACTCTCTTTTCCTTTTTTTTTGTTGTGTTTTCACCACGAGTGAATGCGGGCATTTTTCTCATACGTTCGCAATTTTGCGGAATGATCACGTGCCGTGGAAGTAATTATCCGCCTCGTATAAGCGAGCGCGCTGATCGTAGCGCGCGATATCTGCTCGTAAGATACACATCCTGAGAGTCGGCAGGTAAAAAGGAAGGAGAGAAACATCCTCGACACGTGTAAGTTTGCAAATGAAGTCGACGCGCTCGCGCGACCGAATAACGTTTGGTGGATAAACGATAAAAACTGGTTTCGACGGTGAGTACCTTCGAAATAACGGGTCGCGGCCCGCCGAACGTTATTACCTTTACTCGAAACACGCGTTTACGACTGCGCGGCTCAAAGACGCGGACACGGAAAACTGGACCGCGTACAGTAACTTGCAAAACGATTTAGACACAACGAAGGTGGGAGCTCATCAAACTGTCGAAATTGAGAGTCATCATACACAGAAAAATACATACTACATTCAAATAAGTTTTACTTGTTTCAAGTATTTTATAAGTAAGTTTATATATCTGCGATCTATCACAGGTTCATTATGAAAGGATCAAATTTTCCCAAAATAGATTCTGAATCTTAGTAGGTTTAGCATTTCAAAAATATTGAATTAAAATAAAAATTCGGTTTGCTTGCTACATAGAAATGAACCATAAGTTTTTGTTGAATAAAGGTTAACAAGAAACAAAGATTCTTGTAAAAAGAATAAATACTTCTTTTAAATACATAATAATGAACTTTTATATACATGCTTACATAACATATACATAATAAGCTTTAGAATACATGATAATGAGCTTCTATAAAACTTTTGATAAGTATAATTTAAACCTATTATCAGAGAAAATTTTGTTGGTTGAAGATAACTGTTAATTAAAAATAAGGAAGTAAACTGAGTAATCGCTTTTCTTAATAGTGCAATGATATTTTTCTCTATGTACACACTCTCTCTCTTTTCTCTCTCTTCTCTCTCTCTTTCTCTCTCTCTCTCTCTCTCTCTCTCTCTCTTTGCATACTGTATTCAAGTAAATGCATCAAGTAAATACTTATTTCAAGTATTATATAAATTTATACATCCGCAAATCTATCTTATAAGTTTATTACAAAAGTATCAAATTCATTCAAAATACATTTTGAATCTTAGTGGGTTTAACATTTCATAACATCAAGCATATTAAATTAGAATAAATATTCTTTTGTAGAAAGAATAAATTTTTTTTTTTAACATATGATAATCAGCTTGCATAAAAGTTGCGACGAATATATTTTAAAACTGTTATCAAGAAAACATTCTTGATCAAAAAGATAACTGTGTTACTTAAGAATAGGAAAATAAACTGAATATTTGCTTTTCTTAGCAGTGAAATAATATTTTCCTCTGAGTACCGACAGACTTACACAAAAGTAATATAAAAAATAATATAATTATAAACACAAAATAATAATAAATAATAATAGCAGCTCTGTAGCGCGATTAGTGTTTTCTCTTTTTCTTTTTTATCAAATAATTATTAAAAAATTTGTTACAAAATTAACAAAAAATCATTCCATAAAAATGACAAGATATTCTATGATAATTGTCCTGTCAAGTCACATTTATGTTTACCATATTTTAATAAAAAAACATCATAATATGCCTTTGTGATTATAGAAAATGTATAACAAACAATAATAATTAGTAATAATAATAATGAATAATATAATTGCTGGGCAAGAACTCGTTACACACGCAATAATGACTTTCAACTTTGACGGTTCGGTGAGAGCTCCCAACTTCATTGTGTCCAAACCGTTTTGTAACTCACTGTACAATCGAACCGAGAACAACGTATTATACGAGAAGCAAGTGACCCACTGCCACTTTATTTCTCGCATTAGCAATCGCTGTCAGTTTCCTTCCGCGACGAATCCGCGATGCGAATCTAGTTTATCGCGTATCGCGCGGTTTATTATTATCGTCGATATCTCACAACTTCTTACGATCGGTTTCCTCGTTGTACCTCGTAAGCTGCATTGAAATGTACATAATAACGTATACATTTGTATATGTAAATGTATACATAACGTATACATTTTGAGCAGCAAATGAAAATTCTCGATGTCGAGCGCGATACGCTCGATAGCGTGTGATAGGAAATTTAGTGTGATTAATAGGATCAGAATATCGATGTCAGCACTTTTCAGACAACTAATCTTTGCTACTAAATATACAAACATAGTGAAGACAACTCACCTCTATATTCTTATCATGGAAATGATCTTGTAAACTATAATTTTTTTTCCATATAACCAAAATGCAAATATACATCTATTATCGGCGCAAATATCATATCTCAGCAATGATTTATCGAAAAGAGACAAATGCATAATATGTGTGTCTTGAAAAGGTTTTGAAATAAACTATAAAAATCCTATGAAGGGTCCTATTTAAAATTTTGTACGTGATCTTGATTTAATCTTGAGGTGACCTGAAAGGTCCCATTTATTCTAATTTAATATACTTGATGTTATGTTAAACCTATTAAGATTCAAAATGTATTTTGAATGAATTTGATACTTTTGTAATAAACTTATAAGATAGATTTGCGGATGTATAAATTTATATAATACTTGAAACAAGTATTTACTTGATGCATTTACTTGAATACAGTATGCAAAGAGAGAGAGAGAGAGAGAGAGAGAGAGAGAGAGAGAGAGAGAGAGAGAGAAGAGAGAGAAAAGAGAGAGAGTGTGTACATAGAGAAAAATATCATTGCACTATTAAGAAAAGCGATTACTCAGTTTACTTCGTTATTTTTAATTAACAGTTATCTTCAACCAACAAAATTTTCTCTGATAACAGGTTTAAAATATACTTATCACAAGTAATCGCTTGAGGTGAAAATGACCTTATAGTCACCTAAGGTCATTTTCTTTTCCTCTAACAACTGAACAACTTTTTGTCTGAAATATTTTGGTCTCAAACTTAAGGGTTTTCAATTTCAATAAATTGAAAAATTTCAATAAATTGATTAAAATGGCTTACTCTGTATATTTTATTTTATAGCTTCAACAACAACATATAAATTTCAAGATGGATGTGAAGATTATAGATTAATTTGCCTCTCGTCGCTTGTCTTTTTTGTTTATCACAATCACTTTTAAGAAGTGAGACTAGTCTTAATCTGGATGAACGCCGCAGAGATTTTCTCATAAAATTTTACAAATAGTTCAGATAGAAATTCTGTCTCTGCCATCTATATTGATTAAATATAAAAGATATGTGATATCGCAGTATTTTTATTAATAATTTATATATTTTAACAAATTTCTTGTATCTATATTTCGCTGTGACCACTTTGAGTATGAATATTTAAAAGTGTAGCTGCTAATAGGCACATATTTAGCTATGAAACCGATATAACGCCACACGTTGAATCGCATTCGTCGACCAAAGTGCAGTCCTGGCGACTACACGACAATTCCTATGCGAGTCCTCGTGGAGAGAAGAAGGGAAAAGAAATGCGCGTTATTTCGCCGCGACGCTCGCGGCACACTCGCAGCTTCTAATCGCTTCTTTTTATCTAACGGTATCGCGGCGCTTTGCGCGTTCGAGCGGAAGTGGCGATTGTTACCTGAAGAGCCAGAACTCGAGACCGGTTCAGGCTACTGGTCAGACAGACCGCGAGAGCCAGGAGGCCGGGTTGCGCCTGCACCAAGAGTCGCGGCGCGTCCGCGCAACGTTCGCCGCACGCGGCCAAGCACTCCACGCACCCCAACTCGTCCAAGGCAGCCCTCCTGGTGCCGACTCTGGGCCCGGTCTGGCCCGAGTTCGGCGGTGAGCTCTGAGCCAGTTGAACGCCGCGCAGAGTCTCCAGCAGCAAGGTGATCCCGTCCGCCGGCGGCGACGCGAATTCCTGCACGAAGCTGAAAAGGAAATCGATTTCTAGTCGGGACTCATGGAAAGAGAAGTATACACTGCTACAATTAGAAATCACGCTAGCTTGGCGAATCAAAACTGTGATGCAGAATTCAATAATTTTCTATGTTATTAGATTGCTGCGAAATGTTCGTTATTTATTTTATTAAATTCTCATAGGAAGCTTAGATACCTTATACAAAAAAATTGATCAGAACAACTAGAATCGAGTCGAGTGAGGCTCTAATTACGGGCCTAATTATGTATGGCGAATTGCCTTAATTTCAGCGCAATTTTGATATTCTTGTAATTTCTTCATTATATCAAACGAGCTAAGTATTCAGCAAAATTTATTAACTGTAATGTTGATTTGATTGTCACGAAAAGTAACGGTAACCAAACGAGTTGTCAAGTGTAGCAATGTAAGAAACTTAACACAATTTTTCTCCCGAATTAAATGAGCTGCTTTACATTCATTCAAAGAGAATAATGAAATATTTCATTAAATTCTTTCTCTATATATGTGACATATATCGTCATAAACCATAAATTTAAAGTGTCTGCCCTGGCTATTATCTAGAATAAATTAACGATTTGTCAACAACGCGATATGATTGAATTAAATCTTCTTCATTTAATAGTAATATGTTAATAAGAGAGAAAGAGAGAGGGGGAATGGAGAGGAAGGAGGAGAGAGAGAGAGAGAGAGATCAATATTTCATTTATTTAAACAAATATATCATATATCGTTTAAATAACTATATTTGTTTCAATAACATTGTTATTGAATCAAGAGAAGATTTACTCCAACCACATCACACTGTTGATCAATTCTATAGATTATTGAGTTGCTATAGATTCATAGATTTTTTTAATGTTTTTGGTTGTATATTTTGGGAGCCTGTTTATATAGCTTGTTCTTTGGTACGCTGACGGAAGAAGTGTTTAGTTTATATTCAATCCAATATGATTTATAAACATTTGTGTGTTATAAAGAATAATGTCGAAGCCTCAGTAAGCAAATGGATACAGTGCTCGACTTGGAGCAAATAGAGAATAGCCTCACAGTATTTTCTTGCAACTTTTAAAAAGAATCAATTGGTATTATATAGTTTAATTAGGATATATATCAATTGGTATTGTATAGTTTAATTAGGATATATATATATTCGATATGTGTTATCACATAATCATACATTATTATCTTCTCGTAGTTTAAAAGTATTCCCACAAATGTCCAGCGACTGACACTCCTATAGGCCATAACTGTGATATTTAGAGTTCTATCTGGATCAGTAAAATATTTTTTAAGTGTAAATTTGAGAAGAAGCTTTTATTTTTTTCAAAGATTATCATGTAATTTAAGAGTACCAATTTCCCGGACACGTACTTAATCCTGGACATGCTTATTATTTTGGTTCTTAAATACAAATATTTAAATTTTCAACATAGAATTTATGTATATATAAACTTAATAGTTATATATATATTTTTTTTTATGTTGAAAGTTTAAATATTTATAACTAAAACAGTAAAAATGTCTAGGATTAGGTACATGTCCGAGTATATATTAGTACTTTACTTAAAAGAAAAATTTTATTTCTTTACAACAATATTATAAAATTTTATCAAAAAAAGAATTGATTATGACTGCAAGATTACTTTTTTTGAATATGTGACAAACAAAATTTTTGTTTTAATTTAATATTTATTACTATTATAATTTACTAGGATTCAAAATAATATTTTGAGTAAATTTAATGCTTGTGAGATAAACTTATGAGATTTGGATATATAAATTTATAAAGTGTTTGAAACAAGTAACATTTACTTGAATGCAGTATTTATTTTTCTGTATATGCTATGTTTCTAACGAAATTTATTGTGTTCCTTAACAAGATAGATTTTATTGACTAATCCAATCTATACTATATAATAGAAAAAGTGAAAAATTGGACAAAACATGTATACATGAAAAAAATTATATTAGTTTCAGGTCGCTATAATATAAGTGTTTCTGATCGCATTGCTCCTTGAAGAAGTGAACTGAAGTGAACGTCAGAAGCAAACGAAAGAAAAACGCGGTCCAAACCCGGCGGAAAACAAGCAAAGTATTAGACGACGTCGCCAAAGTCGAAAATATCAACTACAATATTCTTCTTGTGTACAGAAATTAATTTATCATTTAATAAAATGAATTTGTTCTATAGGGAGACTGAAACAATTGCATTCATACATAATTTCTTCGCTGCGCGAGTTAATCCGCTTAGTGATAACACTTAATTTTGTCCAGCAAACTACAGTCTCTGCCAAATCAGCCGATGAATTTCTTCCTCCTGAAGGAAAAAGCAACTAAGTCAACCGACATCCGTTCTCGAGAAACGAGGTGAGGATGTTCAGAGGAAAGCGAACGATAAAGCTCGGCAGATCGAAAGTCCGATCGACGTTCCCGCATAATTACGGCCGTACTCATTACGCTCGCGCCGTTACACTTCGCGTTTTATTGCGATATCGACGCGGCCGCTAGTTACGCCAATGAGGACGGCGCCGAGGGGGAGGAGGAGGAGGAGGGGAGGAGCGGGAAAGAGCGAGGAGAGTAGTGACATTCTCACTCTCCGTGGAAAAATCGGCATAAACGTCGTAGATATTGAAAGACGAAGAAAAAAGAACAGTAATTACATAATTACGGGTCTTCCCGCTCGACGAGAAAACCGATCCGGTTTGCGCGTGCAGCGTGCATCGACGAGTCCCCGTCCAGATTGTCACCATGAGAAAGAGAAAGAGAGCGGATCGGGGACGACTTCGTGATCGGATGAAGGAATCGATCATCATCGATACGGAATATATTAACAAAGACGTCTCAGCAAGACCTGTCCCGTCGCTACTGTGACGACGGCGGCGGCGCGGCGACGCACAGTGGGGATGAAAATTTACTGTTCAAAAATTGCCACTGGCGATTCTTAACCGATCCAGACGAACCAAATATTTGATTAAAACAAAAATTCGACTTGTCACACGCTCAAAAAAATGATCCTTTAGTCATAGTCACAAAGGTGAACCAATTCTTTTTTTGACAAAAGAGTGACGCCAATATATGCCCCATTTCTGAGCAGTGAGAAATGTACTTAAAATAAATGCCAAATTAAAGGCCTTGGTTAGCTGATTACAAAAACATAAATTTTAGTGCCGCCCAGTGTATTGTTTCAACACTACGGTCCAAAAAGTTTCCAAATTTTAGGCTACTTTCTTTATGTTTCTTTCATTTTATTTCAAAAGTTGAATTTTGTTTGATCTAGCTTTTAAAATAATTAAGCAAAAACAATTTGAGTATTTCTAATGTTTTTGAGTAGGTTAAGGTGCATTTTCCTATGCACTTCATATTTCAAAATCAACCGGAAGTTGATGTTCCATTTGGAATTTTCTACTTCCGGTCAGTTTGGAACATGAAATTTATACTATTAAATTCTTTATTTAATTTTATTAAATGTAGCATTTTGAATTTTTAAAATCCGTTAAGTTTTGCTAAAAAAATATTAGTTTGAAAGTAGCCTAAAATTTGGGATCTTTTTGGATCGTAGTGTTAGAACGGTACACTAAGCGGTTCTAAAACTTATATCTTTGTAATCAGCTCATCAAGACCTTTAATTGGTGGCCATTTTAAGTACATTTTTCACCAGAAATGGAGCACATGGCCTATGGATTAGTGGCATCACTCTTTCATAATATTCTTGTAAAAATATTAAATTTTTCTTTCAAGTACATAATTTTCAAAAAATAGAAGCTTTTCTCAAATTTACGCTTAAAAATATTTTATTAATGCCGGTAGAATTCTAAAGGTTACAATTATGGTCTATAGGAGCCAGTCGCTGGATATTTGCGAGAATAATTTTAAACTACAAAAAAATAATAATGTATAATATGAGCATATGAGAATGTCAATACATGTCGAAAATATATCCCAATTATTAAATTATACACCAACTGATTCCTTTTAAAAGTTGCAAAGAAATACTGTTTTACAAATTAATCATTAATAAATTTTAAAAAGAATTGCGGAGCTCTCGACTTTTGAAAAAGGCCCCCTGAAATTTGTAAAATTAACAACAATTTGGAAATTATTGTTAACAAAAGTTAAATTAGAAGAATATGATTTTTAAAGTTACTCTTGCATTAAACTATCTTATATAAAGATTTTTAGAACCGCTGAATAATCTGATATTAGAATTAAGATTTGACTATTGAAAACTGTTAATCTCGTTGTCAACTTAAAAAAAGTATATGCTTTTTAACGGGAATAAGGACACATTAATAATTTTGGAGATTGCTGAATACAAATTACATGTAAGAATTAGGATCTGATGGTTGATAGCTATCAATATTCCTGTCAATTATACAAAAATGCATGTTTCTTAACAGAAATAAGTTTGCACTATAATTTCGTAGGTTGCTGAATACAAGTTTACTCTAGTAGCACAGTTTATTGGTGTTACAATGGTGCAATATTGGTTATATTGACCATTCATTAGGCCGATATGACTAATATTATATATAACAATATATAACCAATATTGTTTATAAATAAAATGTGAATAAATTACCAATATTGCACAACATGATTGTATCAATACTGATACAATCATATACTTGTATACTAGAGAGTATATGGAGCAATATAACCCAATATGTAGCCAATACTGGTAACGAATAAAATTGTTAATGTTCGGAATTTTATATTGGCTATAAAATGCAAGACATCTACTGTGTATAATATTAGACTAATTATACTGTGTATAATATTAGGCTAATTGAGTATATCAAGGTATAATTTATAGCCAATATTGCCCCAGGGAACCGTTACTAGGATATTATTATGACTTTCAGATGGTTAATATCAAGGAGTTTTTATTTTAATCGAGCTCCACAGTTTTTTTTTAATTTATTAACAATTAATTTTAAAAGAGACTGATCTCGATCGGTAAAAGATTAGGGTCTGTAGCGACTTCTGACAGTAAATTTTCATTTGTCCTCACTGTGTGGCGGCGGCTGCACTCGCCCAGGTAAGAGCCGAAGTATCATTTACCGGAAAATGCTAAGAGCTACGTTCGTACGCGAACTGGATAAACAAGGCCTCCCTCTGCAGCCTCCCCCTCCGCCGGGGCCCGTCCGCGTGCGTCTGTCGCTCTCGCTTGAAAATTACCCGAGCGAATCTTACATTCGCTGAACATCCCGGCGGCAGCCAACCGGTGGAGCTCGAATAATTCAGGAGCTGGCGCGGCGGCGGATGTGCGCGAGGCTTTAATGCGCGAAGCTCTCGACACACCGGGCGACACGATCGCCGACTTCGCGAACACGGTGTGTCACGTAAATTAAAGCCTATTGGCGTTTCATCGATCGATTCGAGTATCTTCTTACCGCAACTCTGACTCATCATCATCGTCGCGGTAACGGGAACCGTGCAGGGGAGCGTTGGCAATGTGAGGTGGTTTCCCTTTACCACCACTGTACAGTGGGTTGCAAAACGGCTTATGCCCAATTTCTTCACCTCCGGTTAATTTTATCTGCCAGTTATTCTATTGGAATTGACCAATCATATTTATGGTTGGCAAGATTAACCAATCACGGTTCACATTTATCCGACAGATAAAGTTAACCGCAGGTGAAGAAATTGGGCATTAGACACATTAAAGTTGGCGACTCGTCGAACTGTCAACGTCGAAAGACATTGGGTGCTTTCCAGTTGGAATATCTCTAGATACTTTCATGCACACGGCGACACAAGTTGCATTCCAATTGTCGTAATCGTCGACACAACACTACACATCCGTACTCAGCTCGAGGACTACTAGTCGGCTGTGCAACTAGTGTTTCTAGTGACAATTAAAATTAATCTGTGTTTTCTAGTGACAATTAAAATTAATAAGCATTGCGGCTTGAGAAGAGATTGGCATTTGCGACGTGAAGTGGATAGTATCTTTTTTATTATTTAGATCTTATTAAAAAATACCAAGGTATAGACATGTTGAAAAATAATCCTAACCCTATTCGACATACATATTAGGACACACTTTGTTCTAATTGAGCCGTGCACAACGTTACACTTAGTGCATTTCTGTGTGTGTCAAGAAGTGTTAAGCAATTGGAAAACACCCATTGTTGACGAGCTTGTTCTCAGTAACCGCATTATTATTAATTAATCTTTAACCCTTTCAGGACGGGTATCACTTTTTATACCATAACTGCTTCTTGCTTTAATATTGGAAACTATTCTTCCGATTCTCAGGAGTTTGCTATAATGGGGTTTTTGGTGTCACTGAATTCGAATATAACCTCACAATTTTGATATTCAAAATGGTTGATCCAATATGGCGGACAAAATTGGCTTTTCCGGGATGTAGCTTTCTAACAGGAATGAAAAATCAAGACTTTTGGGTTTCTTTTGGTTTTCAGAGGTTTAGGGTCGCTGAATTTGAATCTGACTTCAAAAGTTAAAAATTTTAAATGACGGATCCAATATGGCGATTTTCAAGATGCCAAATTATGTAAATATGACTCAATTTCCGTGGAATTTCATACTCTCTAAATTTTAATTAGTGAAAATCTTGACTGATTTCATTTGATATACAAACCATTTTTGCAAATGAAAACAAATGAGCAGATGATAAGGTCGGATCAGATCTAAAAATTTTTTTCTTTGGTCGGTATTTTAAATTTCAAAAACTCGATTTCAGTTCTCAAAAAAGTATCTTTAAAAAGTTTCATAGTTTAAATTTCACAGAAATTAAGTGATATTTATATTATTTATTATTTTTTCCGCCATATTGGGTCCGCCAACTTGAATCACAGAATTTTAAAAATCTAAGCTCAGATTCGGATTCAACGACTCCAAAAATCCATAGAATACGTATTTCCCTATAATTATCTCCCCGCGCAACCCCCCGTCATGAAAGGGTTTAAGTAAATAGGGATATCATTCGTGTCCGTACACTTTCCGTGACTTTGCATTTTTCTCCTCACTCCGAAAATTTCTGTCTTCATATCTATTTCGAAAGAAAGTTAGTCCGGCAAAAGTAGCAACAAAATTCACCGGTTATTGTTTGAATAAGTTGAACAAAATCGACCCTGAAGACGAATGATCCCTCAATTCACTTTTTACATAAGTGAAATTTTTTTTTATATTGTATTTCAATAATTTTTAAAACATTTTTCATATTTTGATGTATTTTTCTCATATAGTATTTTTATATCTTGACGTTAATCTGGATAAATACGCGCGGAAACGGTTAACAAAAGTTTTGCAAGTGTTTAAATTTATTATATATTTGTATTTCCATGTATTAAGTTCTTCTTGAAAAAATTTTTGTGTAATATATAAAAATATTTTTTTTATCTAATTTAGCCTTATTTTCTTACTCAAATTACATATATCATTTCTACATAACAAAATAATTCGTCTTTTTCAAAATATTATAAATAATTTTATTGTTATATATGTAATTGTTATGATCTTAAATATAAAACTCTAAATATTTTTGTTAAAAATAGATTTTTCATAGATTCTTGTCCAAAAACAACTAGTAGATCATATACAAATTGATTTTTTTTAGAAATAACTCCTAAATCTGTTGAGACTCGAAGAAATCTATATGAATTTTTTAACAATTTTGAATTGACAAAAACATGCGTCGAGCATGAGTGACACTTCCCTATTCACCATTAAAGTACTGAAATACTCACGGGAACAGTTAATATTAATATTATTTGTTATTATTTATTATTCCCAATTAGATTCTTAATTATATATTATTATTGCGCGAGTCCGTCGGTAATGACTTTCAATTTTGACAGTATGGTGAGAGCTCCCAACTTTATTGTGTCTAAACCGTTTTGCAACCCACTGTACACACCTCGACACGTTCGCCTTAAGGTAAACAGGTGCAAGGACAAGGAAGTGCGCAAGTTACACCTGTCACCGATGACGAGTCCATAGACAGCGAGCGATTTTTCTGCTGATTCTGCTGAAACCACGCGCGTCGCAAGCCCGTAATCGATGGTCCCTCCATCGTCTCTCTCTCTCTCTCTCTCTCTCTCTCTCTCTCTCTCTCTCTCTCTCTCTCT
>NW_022639451.1:3349795-3376627 GCF_010583005.1 Odontomachus brunneus
TCTCTCTCTCCCTCTCTCTCTCTCTCTCTCTCTCTCTCTCTCTCTCTCTCTCTCTCTCTCTCTCTCGCTCTCCCTCTCGTGTTGGCGTGTCGATTTAGTTTCCTTAATTGCGTCGCTCGAAAGGCACGCAACGGTGTGGTGTACAGGAAGAAGCCAGAAGCCTTTCGCAGTCCGCGTACCTATGTACGCGCGTATTTTGCGGGAATTCGCGCGCGCGTACCGTAGTCCGGTATACCGTGAGAATCGCCGTACAATGAAAGTCCTCGTCATTCCCGAGGAAATCGCGGATTGTCTTTTTCAGGAGTAAAACGCGCACCGAATTCTCCCCGTTGCATGGCTGCGTCAGTTACCTCGTGTGCGTCGCACAGCGAGAAAGAAAAAAAGAAACAGAGAAAGGATTGGAGAAATTTCGCGCAACAATGTGTAGAGCGCGGTTTCGTCGAAAGAGTACGCGTGAATGGACTTGAGAAGACAAGACCTTGCGATTTAACTTTTTCTAGTAATGTTTAAGTAGCGCACCTTTCTGATTTGTATTATACATATTGTATGACTAAATTATATAAATAATGACAGATATATCTCATATATTATATTAGATTCTGTTGTAAAATATATTTTGCATGTAAATGAAAGTAAATTTATGTAGGAAATAACGGGTTATTTATACATTGAGAAAAAAAATACTTGAAAATTTATTTTTGGGATGTAAAGTTTATTTCTGTATGTGTGAAATAATCATTATTTATATAATTTAGTCGTATAATATGGAATATTTAAAAAATATCTAAAAAATATTGATTCCATATGTGTGTGTGCGTGTTAGTAACATTTAAATCCTTTTTAAATCCTTTTTTAAAATAGAATAAATAATTGTTTCCATGAAAAAAGCTAAGGGGTTCCAAGAAAATGTATATTTCCTAATTTGAAAAATATTTTATATATTAGTATACATATTATACTAATATGTATATATAGTATATATATTATACTATTATATACTTATAATATACATATTAGTATAAATAAATATATTATTAGTATCTATTGAGTATAAATATTTTTTATTTCCTAAATATTTTTTTTCTCAGTATATGTACGTCTCAAATTACATTAATTTTTTATTTTACATTATTGCTTTATTATTTAAACAAAATTATCGAATCTTTTGAGTAAAATAAGAAAATTATATGAACTTTCTTCTTTGAATCAAACAATAAAATTATTTGAAGAGCTAAACAATCGTATCTCTTAACTGAGACATCAGATTCTTTGAATCAGTTCCAATGATAAAATTTGTTTGAATAAAATTTTTTAAATGCCAAGAAATCTTTTTCTCTGTGCAACAGAGGAGAATTCATTCTTCCATATCGGTCGTTCTTTAGTAATTCTCAGACAATAAATTTCCCTACTGGACACCGGACGCGTTTTAAAGCTCATCCAGGTGAAAGTGTTGCAATCTTTCCGCTACTGATCACGCAATCAATGGAAATCAACGCGCGAATTAACGTGTTAATTACATTGTTCGACTCGCTTCGCGCTCGCGTAAAACGACGGCGCAAGTCGGCGAGTCGTATTTTACAATCTCCCTCGTCTCTCTCCCCCGCTCGCCGCTCCATCCAACCCGAGGGTGGAGTCCAAAAGCAAGGCGCGTTTTCACGACGGCAATTTCGCGCGCTGTACCAAATTTAGCGGCGCGCATTGTCAAACGTTGCGCGTCCGGCACCAAAGAAGGATCATCTCAGTCGCAGCGTGCCATTTACGGTATCGGAAGCGTTGCGCAACATTCCGTTATTCGACCAACACGTGGCGGCGGACACGCGGCGTGGCGAAGGTG
The DNA here is from genome assembly GCF_010583005.1 of Odontomachus brunneus. Lineage (NCBI taxonomy): Eukaryota > Metazoa > Arthropoda > Insecta > Hymenoptera > Formicidae > Odontomachus > Odontomachus brunneus. The sequence continues at coordinate 3,351,630 of NW_022639451.1, forward strand.
AGCGATATGTGTAAACCGTAAATCAAGCCGCGCGAGACGTCGCGGCCGACCGGCGTGTTTTTCGGCTAACGAGATTCGGATGCCGCCTGCCAATTATTACCCGCAGCGTTCGCCTGGCACATTTTCGCGCGCAAAAACAATGCTGGGAACGCGGTGTCTTCATTACCTCATCCCGCGAAACAATTCCTCGCTATCGGACGGAAGCACAGTCGCTGATCGCCACGATACACCACAATGTAGAGAGCGTTGTATTTGCAATGAATCGGGCGGCTTATAGTGATGTGCGATTTATGAAATTGCGAGGCGATCTCTTTTAAGAACCGTGATTTGAATGCGATATATCGCATCGCAATTTTGTATCGTAAATATGATTTTAAATCGCGCGCGATTTTATATCGCTGACGCGGTTTTTAATTATAAGGAAACCTGGAGATGATGAGAACTGTAATGTTTAAATAAATGTTAAACATTAAAAATGTATAAGTTAACTTTTTCTTCATACTGCATCAAAGTATCTTTTGAAATGCCTGTTATAGGAAAACGCAAGTTTTACTGTGAAAAAATAGTTAGAGTTAGTTATATAAAATAATATTAACAAGTTTTGTAAAACGTCTCTCATTTTATTTTGTTTTCTAAAATGTTATCACTTAACCTCATTATGCTTTCTACGCCAAGCAAGATGTGAGACATCTTGTTTATTTTTTAATCATTAATTTTCAAACGTTTTTAAAAGTGTCTTTATTAAAACATGCAATATATAAAGATGTGTTATTACACATTTAATTAATTATAATTATTTACTGACATTTTTCTCATAAAACAACAAGACTAATGTTAAGTATAGCCTTGACAATTTTAAAATATATATAAAAAAATGTATAAAAATCATATATAAAAAGAAATAATACAACTTAACATTTTAAGACTATTATAATGACGTAATCCCATTATGCTTCTAAGACCAAATTCCACAACATCCGTTTAATTTTAACTACCGGTTAAGTCTCAGTAGTGATTGGTTAATTCTGATTAACTCTTAATGTCAAATGCGATTGGTCAAGTCCAATGGAATAACCAGCCAATTAAGTTAACTGCAGGTTGTGGAACTGGGCCTAAATATATAAGTTTGGATTAGATGGTATAAAATAGATCAGAGATTGTCGCGCGATATTTGCACAGATACTTATCTAAAAAGGCAAGAGATTTTGAATTGCAATTTTGCAATAAAGGTCCAATTGCGTATCGCATTGCCATTCAAGAAAAGAAAATCGTAGTGCTTGCGATATATCGCAAAATCGTACATCCCTAGCGACCCATAGAAGTGCAACTCGGCTAGGCCGATCGTAATTATCGTGAGCTCTTACTGTCGTATGAGCAACTTATCAATGACATAACCGAGTCGAATTGTTCGCTCGATGTTACAGAAAAATAGCCAGACAGATAGATGTAAATTTTTCAGCAACTTTATTAGTTGATTTGAAAACGTTGCACCTTTACACTTTCAATTCATGTAACTGAATAGAAACCAGAAAAGCTTACATTCACGAAAAGCTTATATTCATGAGAAATGTTAGATATATTATTTGTCATTTGTAATATTATCTGTTAAAAGGTTGCAAGCAATTGATTACTTTTTAATTAATTATCGTGTCTAATTGACGATTAACACGAGCCAGTTCAATTGAAGAACGTTTAATTGATTTCAACAAATTCGAAACCAACAACAAAATCGAGAACTCTTCGATTGACGATTCAACGAATTCAATTAAAGATCGTTCCATTGACGATTGATATGAACAATTAAATATCACTCAGTTAAGGAGATGCTGAAGTAGATGAACTCGAAAAATATCGATAACGCAAGGACGATTGTCACTAACATAATCACAATATCCTTTTCGTGTTTTTTTTAAATGCAGGACTTACAAGGAATACTAGGCAACTCAAAAATTCAAAAAATTCTGAAACTTTGTGTGCAAGTAGAGTAGTAACACATCCGTAACACAAAATTTTTTTTTGTTCGTGCGGAATTATAGTTTCAAGGGGTGAAACCCCTTTGAAAAAAATCGATTTTTTCTTTGAAATCGAAAAATATCTTTTGAATATTGTCGAAAGTATAAGAGATAGAAAAAATTTTCCAAAGTGAAAATTGAATGATTTTAAGAGTACTTTAGAACTATAATAAAAAAATTATTTTAAATAAGGGTGAGGTTGGAAGTATACAATAAATAAACAATTAAAAAATTTTTTTATTATAATTCTAAAGTACTCTTGAAATCATTCCATTTTTACTCTGGAAAATTTTTTCTATCTCTTATAATTTCAACAATATTCGCTTCAAAAGAAAAAAACCAATTTTTTTTAAAAGGGTGTTTTATCCTCTAAAACTGTAATTCCGCACGAACAAAAAATAGTTTTGTATTACGGATGAACTATCTGGATGAACTACGGATGAATAGTTTTGTATTACGGATCTGCTTGCACACAAAGTTTCAGAATTTTTTGAATTTTTGAGCTGCCTAGCGTTCCTTGTTAGTCTGTGTTGCTTTGTTTATATTGAGCAGAAAATCTAACCAAGCATGTGTAAAAATTTTTGTACAAACATTTCCGACTCTTAAGCTTCTGAATTCTAATGCAAAGGTACAGCATATGTTCTCCAAGATTGGAGTTTGGAGCATCTACACTTTCGGTATGTATAAGCTGCGGAATTTTTTAATTAGGCGAATATTACGCTAACTGATAGCTTGAGATTTTACATTTAAATTTTGTTTTTGTTTTCGTCACATATTGAGCAATGCTTTGTATACTTTCATTGCGTAAAAGCACTTGTAATTCTGTACAACCAATACGACGTAAACTTTGCAGAAAAATGTGAGCATTCTGTCGGTAAAGTTTCTGTATCCCTTTAATAATTGAACTTAGCAAATTTAATTAAAGGCCGCTTAATTAAGATTGAACTAAGCAAATTTAATTAAAGGACATTTAATTGATGATTGGTATGAGCAAATTCAATCGATTTAATCAAAGATTGCTTAGTGACGATTGATATGCTCAGTGCTCTTTTATAAATGCAGTTTACTATTATTCAATCATCGGCATTTTCATGTATAACGATGTTCTGAGAATAAATATTATCCATAAAACCAATTTTAATCTTAAATAATTGAACTCTCTTCGATTGCTCATTATCAATCGTTAATTTAAATTTTGTTCATAGCTTTCTAATAATGAGCAACAGCTAAAATCTTTCGAAGGTCACTCAAGACGATAATTTCTATAATGTATCTCAAGATCAAGATCATTGGAAGTGGATCCCCTAAACAGCAGTTTTATCTTTTTTAAAGAGAATATTTTTTCTTTTATCTGAAAGTTGTATCTATACACTGAGGGAAAAATTATCTTAAAATCAACAAATATTGTTTTGATGGGTGCCATTAACATATTTACTTAAATCTAAATTCTCTTTATTTAAATCAAATATTGTTTACCTGATTTAAGTACACAATATTTGGTTTAAATAAAGAGAATTTAGATTTAAATAAATATGTTAATGGCACCCATCAATAAATATCAGGTGTAGAAGTATGAAACCGGAATTTTTTTATACAAATAAGACGTCTGTTGTTCGAAAGTGATAAATAATACTTTATTCAAAATAATTTCCACTGTTTTGAACACATTTTTCCCACCTCTCTGGCAGTTTATGAATGCCGTGCCAAAAAAACTTTTCATCTTTTGAAGCGAACCAGTTATCTAGCCATTTTTCCACATTTTCATACGAATCGAAGCGTTGGTTAGCGAGAGCGTGTCCTAGCGATGCGAACAGGTGATAATCGGACGGAGCCAAGTCTGGAGAATAAGCCGCATGCGGTAGTAATTCCCAACTGAACGACTCGATCGTTTCCTTGACCCGTTTTGCTGTATGTGATGGGGCATTATCATGGAGCAAAATGACATTGTGTTGCCTTTTTGCATATTCTGGTCGTTTTTTAGTCAATGTTCGATTTAAATCGATCATTTGTTGTTGGTAGCGATTAGTATTGACGGTTTGACCAGGTTTCAGCAGTTCATAGTTCATAGTTCATAGTTCATAGTTCTTCGTTCCTCACGTCAAAATCACCACTTTTGAATTTTTTAAACCACTCGAAACACTGAGATTTACCAAGAGCATATTCACCGTAAGCTTCGACAAGCATTCGATGTGATTCTGCAGCAGTTTTCTTTAAATGATAACAGAAAATCAATGCTGTCCGCAAATCATAGTTAGTAGGCTCGAAACGTGACATGTTTAAGGTTATACAAAAATATACTAGAGAATGAAAGTTGGGGTTATGTTTGTTGACAATATTCGTCAGCTGTTAGGAGAATATAATAGCGCGGCAGTAGCGGTCTTACGGTCACTAAACTGAACGCTGGCACCATTTATAGGGGAATTCCGGTTTCATACTTCTACACCTGGTATGTTAATGGCATCCATCAAAGAAATATTTGTTGATTTTAAGGTAATTTGTTCCTCGGTGTATGAAAATGCGCACAACATTAGTAATAAATATTGCATATATCTTTTTTTAATCAATATATAAAAAGTGTGACAGTCAGACCCGATTTCCCCTGCCTCTTACAGACATCCTAAAGGACTTAAGAACAAGTAGGATATCGTTCAGACGTTTTTACGATGTCTTTTAGATATACTGTATGGCAAATACTCGAAAGCGGATTCGAACATTCGTCACTCCCGTCGGCAGTCGTCGATGCGAAATATCGCGCTCTTCCAGCCGACGTTACGACCGGCCCCTCTTCTCTTTCTCGAATCGCGCTTACGAATCGAGGGACTTTTTCCCGCTTCTCACATTTCCGTAAAATGCTAATTGCCGGGAGCGTTAACGATGCTCGTCGACGAGCAGAATGTTCGAGAGAGCGAGCGTGGCGGACGCGTCACGCGCCCGCGCGTTGTGGCGCATAATTTTCCGGAAGAAATTCTTCTGGAAAACGAGCGTTGTCTAGACACGGGTCGGGACGACTGCATAATAAACAGCGACGTACGATGCAGGCTGGTATGCGAGGTGAATCGAATCGCACGTGGAGGACATGCAAATGAGTTAAGTTAGAGGAAGCCGGAACATAATGAGAATTGTATAAGTTTCAGACATATTAAAAATAAATAAATCAACTTAGTTTTGCACCAAAATGTTCTTTGAACTACCCGTTATAAGAAAAGCACAATTTTACTGCGAAAGAATAATTTGAAAGCAGTTAAAAGTAAAATTATTGTTTTATTAAAGGCGTGAATTTACCTCATACTTACTACATAGAGCAAAATTAGATACTTTACAAAGCTTGTTGATTCCTCAATCATTGATTTTAAAAGGTTTTTAAAATCATTAAAACTCATTAAAACATGCAATATATATGCAAGTGTATTATTGCACGTCTAATTACTTATAATTATTTGCTAACAACATTTTTCTTATGAGATGATAAAACTATGTATTCTTCTCTTAAAATATCAATTATTTAATATAGTAATTTTTAGTGTCAATTTTCTGAAACATAGCATATAATAAGAAATAATGCAACTTAACATTCTAATAACAAAATGGAATAACTTTATTATACCCCGAAATGTATTTGGATTATGTAATACAAAACATCCAACATAGTTAATCGATATTTACACAGACATTTAATTAAAATAATGCGAAAAGATCGTCTAATAATTTTAATATATATACGGTAGTAAAAAAAAGAATCTTATCATTGTTTATCTTGTACAAATGTACCAAACAAATTGCAACGCAGTTACGGGAAATACAGCAAACGCATTAAACAATTTGTAATACCTTTCAGCTAAAAATAATATAACAACTAATAACAATACGCGGTAAAAAATATTCAACAGTAATAATTGCAAAACATTTTATTACATGACAGCATATAAAAGTTATCAGCCATATCTCACTATAAACCAGATTTCCCTAGGTTATTGTAAATTAAATGGCCGTTTTTTATAATATAAATTTCCCTTCTTTGCAGTTCAGCTTTTTACTTTTTGTACAAATGGTATTATACTATATTTGCCATTTGAAAAGTGCATGTGTTTCCCACATTAATGTGTTAATGTTCATTGCCTCACTTATAAACGTACGATATATATGATTTCCTTCACTTTAATTCGAGATAGAAAATAAGAAAATTTCGCATAGTTTACTTATACGAGTTCAAACTCGGTCATAGTACGACCGAGTAAGTTAAACATTAATATGGCATTTGGCGTTGATATTGTGAATAATCGGAATACTAGGCGTTGATTTGGGAAGTTTAAGTCTGGTAATATAAATCCTGATAATTTGTATGATCTGGAAAATTTTGAAGACCATAGTTGAAGCAGATTTACGTCTGGTCAAGAAATCTGTTGGGAGGACAATCAAAATTTATTATTCAACAGTTTCCCGACATCTAAAAGCCTTGGATGAGATAAAAACCTGAACATTCGGGACGCATATGAACTCATTAATAGAGATATGATTTGGTATTTAGAAATTAGTTTTTTTTTGCTGTAAAGTTCTTCCTCACTCTCCTTACTCTCCCTGATTTTTTTACTGACAAACTACTAACAAACTTATTTAAGTACCTCGACGGATTTTTGAAGTTTTCAAAAATGAAGTCAACAGTGAAAAGGACATTCGATGAATTTATTACCTCTCCCGGCTTCTCTCTGAGAAAAGCAATAATGCGCTCCTGTCGCGCTGAAAGCATTGTTTTGAAGCGGATGGGAACTATTTTGATTAATGAAGTATGCTTTTTAAGTTTGCACAATAAAAGCTTAAATTCCAAATCCATAAACGGTGACTTCATTTGCAACAACAACCTAACATTAAACGCCTCTTACACGCACAATCGACGTCTGGCGTTTAAGCGACAAAGAGAGGAGGCGAAGGGAAGACGCGACGAGAGATCGAGGGAGGAAGAAAGGACGGCGTTTCTTCTCTCCCTCTTAACAATGGGTGCATTATGTTGCCGGCGTTATTATGCATAATGCGCCACAGGTATCGCGATATACGCGCGTGCGCACGGTATACGTGCACGAAATACGGGTGGTGCCGCCTTTGTCGAGCCCCGGCGGTGTCGTAAAAAAATGTTCAACGGCCGCATTTGGATGCGAGGAGAAAACGAGAGCCCCGGAGGACAGTGAGAGTGACAGTAAAAGGGAAGAAGGATGAACGTCGAGGAACGGAGCGCAACCGTGAGCCGTCATGACGAAACGTCTGCTTGCGTGTCTCTTTTTGTCTCTTTTTGTTTCCTCTCCCGAGCTCTCGACGTTTGTCCGCGAAGAGCATGCAAAGATAGGTTTCGACCTTTAACCGCGCGAGTTCCATGGACCTCCATGCAAATGCACGTCCGTTGAGCGTCTAAATCAGGCGCGAGTTTTGAGAATATTTCATTTAAGTATGCAAAAAAGATTAAATCGTCCATCTGATTTTATGGAACAGAGTCATGTTTGTAGATGTTGTAGTTATTGCAGCAATTTATTATTAAAATAGCGGAACATTCGTAAAAAATGCACGTGGAGAAATATCATTCTGCAACTAAGAAAAGCAATTGTGCAGTTTATGACTTCGTAATAGTTATTTTCTTGTCATAATAGTCTCGAAATATATGTATCAAGAATTTGAGAAAAGCTCATTATATTATGCACTCAAAAGAAGAAGCTCATTATATTATGCACTCAAAAGAAGAATTTATTCTCTTAAAGTTAGCTATCTAACTGCTTCAATGTTACAATGTAATAAATTTGTTGTATTTCTCAAATGTACAATTTGAAAAACTCGTCTTTAAAGTGGGATTTGAACCCAGAACTTTAGATTATGAATCTGTCTTACACGCTATTATATAAATTTCTAACAATATAATTTGATATGACAAAAAGTAAACATTATTTAGTTAAAAATTATATCCCTTCGTGTAGTTTTCTTCTTAATTTAATTAAAACTATAAATAAGATTTATTAGATTTATTTCTATTCAGATTAATATTTCATTTAAGTGTACAAAAAAGATTAGCTTGTTCATCTGATTTTATGGAACAAAGTCATGTTTGTAAATGTTGTAGTTATTGCAGCAATTTATTATTAAAATCGCAAAACATTCGTAAAAAATGCACATGGAGAAATATCACTCTACAACTAAAAAAAGCAATTGTTCAGTTTATATGTCTTCGTTATTTTTTCTCATAATAGTCTCGAAATATACGTATCAAGAATTTGAGAAAAACTCATTATATCATGCACTCAAAAGAAGAATTTATTCTCTTAAAGTTAGCTATTTAACTGATTCAATGTTACAATGTAACAAATTTGTTGTATTTCTCAAATGTACAATTTAAAAAAATCGCCTTTAAAATGGGATTTGAACCTAGAACTTTAGATTGTGAATTTGCCTTACACGTTATTATATAAATTTCTAACAATATAATTTGATATAACAAAAAGTAAACATTATTTAGTTAAAAATTATATCATTCCGTGTAGTTTTCTTCTTAATTTAATGAAAACTATAAATAAGATTTATTAGTTTTACTTCTACTCAGATTAATAGTAACATCTTGCTCCTTACAAGAGATGTTTGACAATTAACGACATAATGTTCGTGCGCGAAAAGTGATATATAGTACGAGCTTTGTAAGATTAATTCCTTACACAGAGTTGAATACTCAAGATTCATGCGCGTAAGATATTCAGAAATAGCTGCCACTTTCTTAGCTGCTTGAATATATATGCGCTTCTAATTTCAAATGATAAATTTGTATCTCACAGCGAATGCATTTTGCCTGTTATAATCAATTCTTAGCGATAGAAACAAGTTGATTAGCCTTTTGACTAAGTCTGAATCAGCTACTGAGATTTAGTTGATATTACAAAATCATTTCTTTGTGTGTAAGAGGGAGAGAGAGTATCAAATTTATTAAAAATATATCCTAAATCCTAATAAGTTTAGCATTTCAATCAAGAATATTAAATTGAAAGAAAAATTCGGTCTGGTACAAAGTCGAACCAACCTTCTCTTCGATCAAGTTTCATAATATTCTAAGTAAGAGAATAAATTCTTCTTTTGAATACATGATAATCAACTTCTCTAAAATTTGTGATGAGTATACTTTTAGCCTGTAATAAAAAAAATATTTTCTGTTAAAGATAATCATTACTTGAAAGAGGGAAAATAAATTGAATAATCGCTCTTCTTAGTAAAAACGCAGTAAAACGACATTTTTTCTGTACGTAGTAAAATTTCTATTTACAATAGCGAGTCTTCTTTTTCTGCGAAGATATTGCCTTTGTTTTCGGCAATAAAAGTTGCAATTACTGAAAAATTGGAGGATATTTTCACGACTATATCGAATCGAGCGATTCCGCGTGTTCGACCATGTGTTCACGTAAGAACGCGAGACTACGTCGAGTCCGTGATTGAAGGCTGGAGTGGACTCGCCGTTAATCAATCTTCTCACGAAGAGTCCTGCTGTCTTATCCTCTCACGCTGTGTCGGAGGGAATCCGCACGGCAGTCTCGTAACAAGCGGTGCGTTTAGCGAAGGCGGACGTGAATGAGATAGATCGATATCGTCGGCAATGAGTTCGATGAAACCGGACGACTGTACGCCGAAAGAATAAGTGCGAGCGAGTCGAGGCTCGCGCGAGAAGAGAAGCTGCGATACGTACGGATCGCTGGACAGCATCTGGCCCATGAATATTGATAAAGCATAAAACACGTCCGCGATAACGGTAACGCATTTCGATCGTAATGGATAAATCAATATTTACGGTACACACACACATACATACATATACGTACACACGCATATATGCGCGTAAAATAAATGGTAATGTACATATATGGTGCGCGCACCGAACGCTCATACAGAAAAATATTATTCCGTGTTAAGAAAAGCGATTACTCCGTTTACTTTCCTTCTCTTGAATGATGGTAATGATAACAAAGAATATTCTTCTGATAATAGCTTTAAATTCACCACAAATTTTATATAGAAGCTTATTATTATGTATTCGAAACAAAAATTTACTTTCCATACAGGAAAGTTACACTAACAAAAAAATGCTTGAAAATTTATTTGTGTGTGTGTGTGTGTGTGTGTGTGTAAAGAAATAAACTTTATTTTTTACAGGATAACTTTATTTTGCAGAAATAAATTTTATATTACAAGTAAATTTTCAAATATTTTTTTCTTAGTGTATAAAACTCTATTGAAGGAAAACATGTAGTTCGCCTCTACACGCAAAAAAGAAACTAGCTTCCAGAGCTAAAAAATAGCTGTGGCAAATAAGATGCCATCACTAAAATAGAGACAGCTAATGTCGATACTACCGAAGCTAAATTTATTCGCTGTTTAAATTTAGGCGCTACAGCGAGAAATATTAGCTGCTAAAAACAAATGACTGTAGCAAATGATTGTAGCTATGCGGCAAACTTCTTTAATATATGCATACGATAAGAAATTTAGGAATAACTGCCATTTTCTTAGCTACTTGAAATAATGTGCATTTTTAACGTCATCTAATATATCTGTATTTCATAACGAATGCATTTTAGTTGTCAGCCAATTCTTAGCAGTGACAGCTAAACGATTAGCCTTTTGACTAAGTTTGAATCAGCTACCGCGGTTTAGCTGATATTACTAAGTCATTTTTTTGCGTATATGCAGTAATATACGCAGTATAATATAATGCAGTAATATATATAATATATATAATATATAATAATATATATGCAGTAATATATAATAAAATCGAATTTTTGTTTTAATTTAATATTCTTGATTGAAATGCTAAACCTACTTGGATTCAGTATTTTGAGCAAATTTGATGCCTTTATAGTGAACTTGTGGTAGATTTACGGATATATAAACTTGTGAAATGTCTGAAGCAAGAAATATTTATACTTGAATGCAGTATGTATTATTTTTCTGTGGATAAAAACACGCTCGCGAATTAGCTATTCTAATGTCCCTTATCGTGACAGTGACGCTCTGTACCATTTCACATTATAATTCCTTGTGTGTTGCCCTTCTAATACTATACAATTCTTTAAGTCTAAAGCACGCCGTGCAATTTTACCTTATCGTAAAATATAGCGCTAAAGTAAAAACCGTTTCACCGCAAAATTACCTTTGCCACATCCGTCAGAGACTCGCCTTGAATTTTTAACATTGAATCGTTTTCTTTATATTAAATATAATATATAAAGGAAAATTTTGTTGGCTAACTTATTTGTTTTTGGTTATATTATATGTGATCAAGGTTTCTGTTAAGTATATTTATTATTTTTTAGGAATTTTTATTAGCACTTTTACGGAATGTAAATAAGCGAGAATGAGAACGATCTCAGTTGACTCCTTAATCGAAATGTTAAACTTACTAGTATTCAAAATGTATTTTTAATAAATCTGATGTGTGATTGTAATGAACTTAAAAAGATCGGTAAATATCTTAAAAAAAATATAAGTTTTATAAAAAATTGTTTCAGATAAAAGTTATAGGATGTAAAAAGATCCATTTACTGGCCATGTGAGTTTGACCTTGGGTGGCATTGCCAAGGTCAGGTCAAGATCATCTTGAATTTTTAAAATAAAATCCCCTATTTTTATCGCATATTCTCGAGACCTTTTCATAATTGTATCTACTTTGTAACGGAGCACTACGAGAGGTCCCCGTACGGAAGCTAAACCGACTAACATTGAGATCACCTTGAATTTTCCCAACCTTTTTCGAACACTTCGTATGCCGTAGCAATGAAACGACCCATTTCCGACCCCAAGTACATTTGCAAAAAATGATCCTTGGGGTGTCCCCAACAATTTCTCAAAAGTTGTCGGTTGTATTTGGGAACACTCTGTATATATATAAACTGATGAAATACTTGAATATATAAACTGTATATATATTAACTGATAAAATATTTGAAATAAGTAACATTTATCCAGACAGCACAAGTACGTTCTATGAACATTCTGAAAATAATATCGGGGATATTTAAATATTCGTAGAATATTCTCACATGATACTTCGAAGTTTCTAATAACTTCCAAGAGAACATTTAAAGTAGACAAAAAGTCATTTTCTTTGAATATCCTATGAATATTCTGAAGAATATCTTACGAATATTCTAAACACCTTCACAGCACATTACCCACATAGCACGTAATATTACACAATATCACAGTAATATTGCAATATCTCAGTAATATTACATAATTTTACTTCGTGAAATTATATTCATTATATAATTTCATTTAGAGAAATGAAGTATTATTTTGTCTAAATAACAGAAAAAACTGGCATTTCGTATTTTATGTCGTTTTATTTATTCGTGAGATTCGCGTGGATTCGATTCCGTGTCAGACGGTACCTATCTTTAGATGATTATGCTGTTCAATGCTAAACTTCAACGATCGTACGGGAACTGGTGATGCCAATACGCTGTAACAATATCTTGGTGGATTATATTGATAATATATTCTTATATCGTTCAAAAATGTAATGACATATTTATAAATGTTTCAAAGGATGTAACAATAATCACAATGCGATTAATTGATACAATGTTAAATACGTAATCAAACTTTAACATACAACATGCTCGTAAAAGAAAGAGAATATTCCTTCTTTCTCTCTCGCAATATTTTGACAGAGTAATTACTCTGTAATTGAGTTCTCAATTGAGATCTCAGCTGGATTTTTTCAGTAGGGCAGGTAGAACACAAAGTCGTATAAAAATCAAAATGATTTAACGTCAAATGATATAAAAGTGATGTCATTTTGACGTCAAACGATACCATTTTCATATATTATACAATATATATACATTTATATATACGTTTATATATATACAATTTCAAGACATTGATGTCAAAATGATATCATCTTAACATCAAAATGATTTTGTGTTGTACCTGGGATGCTCATTAAAATGTGTAAGCTTGTAACCTACATTGAGAGAAAAGACTGGTAACTATAACAAACTGCATTTAGTTACAGAAATTCGTTGAATCCTTAGTAACTAATACTAAATATGATAATAATTACCAAATATTTAATAGATCGGGAGTACGACGTAATTGCATTCACAGTAACATAAATTAAATAATTTAGTAATAGTTACTTAATGTTAAATATTTAATATGAAATATATTATAGTTATGAACAGATATTTGATAATTGTTATGAAATTCTTATATCCCATGTAATAAAAGATTCAGTAGGTACGAGTTCTATTTTGTTACCAGTATAAGTATGTTTTGTTGCAGCACAACGAAAAATTCATTCATTTGCAGCTATTACATCGTTTCAATATCTATTATTACAGATGGTTGGTTGAACCTACCAAAAATTTTGTAACTATTACAAAATCGCTTATTTTGCTCAACTATTCAATAAGTTTTATTTACCAAATATATTCTGGAAGCAAATAAATTTTACTTCTGTCAAATAAATAATTTATTTTACAGAACTAAATTAATTAATAAGTATTGCCATAGCTTTGGCCCGCTATATTTACGTCTACCATTTAGTAATAGTAACCAAATTTTGATAATATTTATTAAATTCTTCTCTCAGTGTACCCATAACTGTACTGCAATGTTCAGTGATGTGAAGGTTTATTAAAATGCTCTTAGAATATTCTGATAATTTACTAAATAATATTCTAATAACATTCATAACGTTCTTAAAACGATATAAGAATATTCTTTCCAAATATTTTTTGGATGCGTAGAAATCATCTTGTTAGAATATTCTTCGAATATTCTATGCTGTTTTGATAGAATATTCTGAGAACATAACAAATAATATTCCAATAACATTTAGAACATTCTTGAAACCATGTAAGAATATTCTTTCCGAATATTATCAGAATATACAGAAATCATCTTGTTAGAATATTCTCAGAATATTTTGTGCTGTCTGGGTACTTGAATGCAATTTTTTGGTTCTTATTGGCTTTTTTATGGTCTGATAACTTACTTTTCCATTTGCACGCGTGATGACTCACGCGGCATGGAACGTGTTGATATACTCATCTCTCATCATATATACACACATATATTATTATTATATTATATCCTGCAAATTGAAAAAACGCTCACATACTCGCACCACATCGAGACCCATCGGGAACCGACACGCCAGGTCGATCGAGTCGCAATTACGCGACTAACAAACAGGTCACACACAGACGTAATGCTCTGGCGGCTGTAATACTCTGAGACAACGAAGAAACGGGACGCGAGATTATGTTGCGGAACCCGTTGATGCACAACCACCGCGGAAGTGGATGCTTAAGAAGCGAACGAGGACAATGGACATCGGAGGCGCAATCGACAGCAACGCGCGCAAAAAGATGCGCGCACGGCGCAGCGGTACTTATCTGATAGCGTGCTGCCGCGAAAAACTAAGGCTTCCCCGTTTTTCATCCGGTGCGGTAGGAAGCGGTTATGCATTCGCCATTACGCGCCGAGCGGAAGCACTGCGGGCTGTGAGTGTGTATACACACGGTGGGTTCGGTGGCCGTCGAGCACCTTTCCTCCGTGGCGATAGGGATGTGCGATTTATGAAATTGCATATCGCTGTGCGATCTTCCTTAAGATATCGCCTCACGATTGTGTGTCGCAAATATGACTTTTTCAATAGGCCAGGTAGAACACAAAGTCATAAAAATCAAAATGACGTCAAATGACATAAAAGTGATGTCATTTTGACGTCAAACGAAATTGTCATGACGATTTCAAGACATTGATGTCAAATGATATCATCTTAACGTCAAAATGATTTTGTGTTGTACCTGGGATGCTCATTAAAATATGTAAGCTTGTAACCTACCTATAACCTTACTGCAATGTTCGGTGATGTGAAGATTTATTAAAATGTTCTTAGAATATTCTGAGAATTTACCAAATAATATTCTAACAATGACGGATTTTAAATCGGACGCAATTTTGTATCGCAAATGCTACTTATAATCGTAAAGGAGCCTGATAGAAACCGTACGCTGAGAGAAAAATGTTTGGTATTTGTAACTATAATCATATAGAGAAATAATTACTATAAATTATGATCAAGACAACCATTTTTTAGTCAATTGTATTATAATTTTAATGGTAATAACCTTGTATGCATGTTACTACTACTATCTTCGTGTTGAAACAACAAAAAAATATAGTTGGGCCCCAATTTGGCCCTAACTATATTTTTTTGTTGTTTCAACACAAAGATAGTAGTAGTAACATGCATACAAGGTTATTACCATTAAAATTATAATACAATTGACTAAAAAATGGTTGTCTTGATCATAATTTATAGTAAGTATTTCTCTATATGATTATAGTTACAAATACTAAACATTTTTCTCTCAGTATAATGTTCAAATAAATGTTAAATGTATTGAAAATAAATCAATCAACTCTCTTTTGGTACTGCATTAAAATATTCTTTGAAATATTCACTATAAAAAAACACAACTTTTGCTGTGAAAGAATAGTTAAAAACAAAAGCATAATGAAGTTAAGTGCCAGTTATTCAAACTTCTTGGTTAGTTAACTGATAGTTAAATCATATATCTTTATTTAAGTTGAAGAGAAAGCAAAGACAGATACATGATTTAACTATCAGTTAACTCATTAAGAAATTGCAACAACCGGCCCTTAATGATGTTTTCTAGTGACGTTTTCTTAAAAACATCACTTAACTTCATTATGTTTTTTACGCAAGACAAAATAGGAAACATTTTACAAAACTCGTTTATTCTCGAATCATTAATTTTCGAACGTTTTTAAAAGTGACTTATTAAAGCTCCTGGGTACTCGCATCGTCCATCTCTTTTTAATGACGTCAGAAGTGAAAAAATGCATGCTACAAATTCTTGCAAAATATGTCGAAATAAAAAGATATATCCACAAAACGATACTTGCAATCACATCTCTAAAATATTCCGAATACTTTCCTTTTGCTTTAACAATCAATAAATAACCATAAAATTAATGTGACGTGCAACCTTCTTTTTTAACCTAATTTCCTTCTTATTCTGTCATATTAATTTTACGATTATTTATTGATTATTAGAAAGGAAAGTGTACGGAATATTTTAGAAGTGTGTTTAATCGATCGCAGGTGTCATTTTGTGAATATATCTTTTTATCTCGACATATTCCGCAAAAATTTTTACCAGGTGTTTTCTCATTTTTGACGTCACTAAAAAGAGATAGCAATGCGAATACCTAATAGCCAAAGGCATGCAATATAAATATGTGCGTTATTGCACGTTTAATTAATTATAATTATTTATTGATAACATTATTCTCATAAAACTTGAAGCTACCTTTTTTATTATCTTTTTTTATTAAAATATTAATGACAATCAATGTGTTGAGTATTTATTGAGTGTTATTTAACAATATTTGATAATCTTTTGAAACATATATAAACAAATATATAAAAATCATATATAAAAAGAAATAATGCAACTTAACGTTTTAAGATTGTTATAATGGCGTAATCCCATTATTGTATAAATTTGGATTCTATATAGTATAAAATATCATGGATTGTCGCGCGCGGATATTTGCACAGATACTTAATTAAAAATGACGAGTAATTTTGAATTACAGGCGCGATTTTGCGATAAAGATCCAATTGCGTATTGCATTGCGATTCAAGTAAAAAAAATCGCAGTGCTTGCGATATATCGCAAAGTCGCATATCTCTCCGTGACGATCGCTGCTCTCATGCGTGCAAAAGGGAAGAAAGGAAAAACGACGTCGGTGAAAAGGACGTCTTTGCCTTTGTTTGACGGCTCTTAGCGTGCCGTCTCTGTTTTCTTGCTTTCCTCTCCTTTTCCCTATTAATTAATTAAGACGATCCCCCGGAGGCTAATTAGAGGAGGGTCGTATCTCTCTCCCACAAGAAGCCCTTCGTTAACACTTTTGCGTATCGCCGCCTATATTTCTCTCGCTTCTTGCATCGCATCCCCCTTCTTTGCTTTTTTGCACGTCTTGCGACGTAGAAAAGATCGCGTACGCGAAGGAAGAACGCAAGCATTTTTGACAAACGAGATCTGTTGGGCTCGACGGGGGCGCGAATCTCTTGACAATTATCGATTGTTTTGCATGTAAGGTTGCGCGATCAGCGAAACCTCAGCCACTTTTAAGTCAGAGTTATAAAAATATCAATTAAAATTTCCTCAAATTGACAACTGATTTAAACCAATATGTTATAATTAAACTAATCGATTTTTTAATTCGAGCAGAATTAATCGAAGAATATTTAATTGACGATTGACTCCAACGAATTTTCAATTAAGAATCGTTGGATTGACGATCCACATGGACGGGAAGAATAAAAAATTGTTCAATTGACAATTAAACTTAACAAATTTAATTAAGGGCTGTTAAGGATTCTGACAGAAGCAAAAATCAGGTTAAATTTAGAGTTCCACAAAGTTATGAATTAGTAGGAGTATGTATTTTTTATTATGTATATCTACTAATAACAATATCATAGTATGATATTTGATGCTTTCACAGTGTCCATGAATATTAGATTTAGTTTCCGAGTTTTGGCCGTGTGGAAATTTAATTAGAGATTTAATTGACGATCAATATGAGCAATTCAATCGATTTAATCGAAAATTATCCGGTAACGATTAATGTAGCTAATACCACCTCCTCCTTTTTCCCTAAGGAAGAAAATACATTCGTTTTTTTTATATTCTTCTTTGTCTGATTTCGCGGACATTTCCGTCCGCTTCATCAGGGAGGCATCGAGTCGTTCCTCCCTGATGAAGCGGAAATGTTCGCGAAACGTCGGAATCAGACAAAGAATCCATGCGGCCCAAACTCGGAAACCAAATCTAATATTATGGTATAAAAAAATTAAATTTTATGACGGATATTAACATCACTATCTTAATTTCAATTTTGTTCTGCTTTGAATCAACGATTAGGATTAGTATAGTTGTCGGTTCACAGAGGAGATTATAAAAAAACAATATTTCGCAAAATGAAAGTTATAAAAAAAACGAATGTATTTTCTTCCTTAGGGAAAAAGGAGGAGATGGTATTAGCTACATTAATCGTTACCGGATAATTTTCGATTAAATCGATTGAATTGCTCATATAGATCGTCAATTAAATCTCTAATTAAATTTGCTAAGTTCGATCATCAATTAAACACCCAATTAAATTTGCCAAATGCAAGTTGATCGATTTTCAATTTCTCCCGCTCATATTAATCTGCAATTGAGCAGTCTCTAATTAAATTCGTTGAAATCAATCGTCTTCGATTGAATTTCCTGAAATCGTCAATCGAAATCGGTCTCCAATTGGATTGGCTCCTATCAATCGTAAATTAAACACGATAGCTAATTGAAAGAGTAATCAATTACTCGCAACTCCACTTTGAGCATGGATAAAACACGGACGATAAGTGGAATAATAAGTACGCGAGCCTTCAAGACACTTATTTCATTAAGTGGAGCATAAATTCCACGTGGACTCGCGCGAAAACCTGACGAAGCCTCATCGACGGCGAAACGAAACCCGGATTCTAATCTAAGCTGTGTTTTCCCTTTTTTTCGTCGTCGTCGTCTGGTGCAGACTGGACTTTATTAGGAGAAAGTGGATTGATGTTAATAATGCTGTGTTATCAGCCTCATCTAATTCGATGCAACTTCCGCCGTGTCCGCACAATTTTCATCAAGCTTCCTGTAAGGAAGACACGCTCGCCGACCGTAAATTCGCTGGAAAGCGGTGCCGCGTGTCTTCGCCATTAGACCAGCTGCTATAATTAATAGAGGCAACACGAAGATATGACGTACAGTCAATAGCGACCACGCGCCTGATGAATTCACTCCGCGTCAAGCATATGTTTATGCATATGTGCTTATATTCTTTTTGTAGGGAATATATTTAATAGGTTGAAAGAATACCGTAAAGTTCTCTCTCTCTTTCTCCGATGATCGCCGCGTCTCACTGATTTATATATATACGTATATAATATATATAAAGAGAAAGTGTAACAAGTATAATTAATATAATTGTACAGCAAATAGAGAGAGTTTATAAGAGGTAAAAAATTACAAAAATCCGACATACATTCCGGATTTATTGGTAATTTGTACATTTCGAATTATACATTCATACGAGAAAGTGCAAATCTCTTTGACTTTAAAATATGTTGCAAGAAGTAAAATAAGTAATCTGTACTCGTTACAGTACTGGCCACAGTTTTCAACAATGTTGCACGAATTTTATTAAATTACAAGGTGTGTGGGGATTTAATTATTTATTATAATTATATCCATTAATTATTATTTATTATTCACGTTTTTAAAATTCCCATATATCTCAGTATGTTTAATAAAATCCGCGCAAGAGTGCTGAAAGGTGGAGTGTTGGCTACTGAACGTTCTCCTCTGTATTATTTTAATGTTTGACAGTTTTACTAATACACTCAGTTGTGTATCGTTGTCCAAACATATCATTCGTATTATTTTTCTTTGTTTACATTTGTTATGTTTACATGAGTTAGTTTCTATGTATGAAAACCGTCTTCGAATCTTCCGTCTCATTAAATTGACAAGCCTATCGTGTACAGTAATAAGTTCTAAAAAGACTAACATAGACCTTTACGTAACATTTGAATTTAGATATGTAAGAAATATTTTAATAAGTCGCTAATATACAGTTAACAGATCTTGGGCGGCATTAATACAGTGATTGATCCAATTATTAGAGTCACACGCATAAATTAACGATTTCACGAGTTAGTATACGAGTACCTGTTTGCTGCCCCTGGCCCAAGAATGGTATCTAAATGATGAATATATATTTATGCATGATTCTGCACCATGCCATAAAGCTAAAAAAGTCATAGGATTTTTAAATGAAAAAAAAGTGAATGTTCTTGACTGGCGAGAAAATTTTCCAGACCTCAACCTTATAAAAAACCTCTAGCAGCTATTAAAATGAAAAATATCTAAGAAAATCGTCACAAATAAGCAGCGATTAATTGAGCGTCTGATTGACATATGGCACAGAAACGAAGAAATCAAGACAAACTGTTTGAAATATATTGGAAGTACAGTGATCGATCAAATTATTAGAGCCACAGTGCAAAAATTAATTTTTTTAATTTGATGTTGCAATAAACATTATCAAAGTTTTTATTCAAATTAATTTTAATTAACAATTGTTACGTGATGTTTTAATTAAAAAAGAAAACAAGTGAGCTTAGAAAATAAATATATAATTAATACAATTAATATTTAGTAACATCTCTCTTGGCTGAGATAACTGCCTCAATTTTTCTAGGCATACTTTTAATACATTTCAAACAGTTTGTCTTGATTTCTTCGTTTCTGTGCCAATCAGATGCTCAATTAATTAAGATGCTGTTTATTTGTGACAATTTTCTTAGATATTTTTCATTTTAATAGCTGCTAGAGATTTTTTATAGGGTTGAGGTCTAGAAAATTTCCTGGCCAGTCAAGAACATTTACTTTTTTTTCATTCAAAAATCCTGTAACTTTTTTATGTGACTTTATGGCATGGTGCAGAATCATGTATAAATATATATTCGTCATTTAGATATCATTCCTGGACCAGGGCTAACTTGTGAAATCGTTAATTTATGCGTGTGGCTCTAATAATTTGATCAACCACTGTAGTATATATAGAAGAAGGTTGCCTCTATCAAGTTTATACAGTCAGTCACAACAATTAGTTGCCTGACAAGTTGTAACTTCGAAATTCTAAAATATTTAGGGCATTTAGCCCCGGTCTCCCCTACCGACCGTTCATCTTCTTCATCACGTTTTTGTTCTCCGCCTAGATCCTTTTTCGTATTCGTTTAACGTAAAGTAAGTGACGTTATCGAGGCTCCTCGTGTGTTACTTTCAAATATTCGATTTTTTGGCCGTCATCGATCACCAGTTACAATTCTTACGAATATAAAACGATCAAAGAGAGAGCTTACAGACCGTCAGGAGGCCTACGCCGTGGAAGACCCACGCGCCCGACGAATCGTGAAAATACGATTAAGTCTACGTTAATAGGGCCTCGGCAAAATGATACACCTGTCGTTTCAGCTGTTCCGCGGGGATAGAGGATGCGGTCGGATCAATTTGCGGCGGTGTGCCACTATACAGTTAGCCGTAATATCGGCATTCGGTTATCCCGAAGCCGCTACTTACGGGTTATCCGCCGCCGAGACGGATCCGGAGAGGCGCAGCGCATTACAACTCATTTATCTAGGACACTCGTCCGCCATATGACGCGTGTTTGTATGCGCGCGCATCGGGATAGAGCCATCAGCTTTCGTCCTTCGGAGCGCGAAACGTGTGAGATTTGCCGAACGACAGCCTTTGTAAAAATTCCGTGTTAAGCGTCGCCTTTAATCATCTGCTAGACTAACGGGCCTAAGCTGTCTCTCCCTTCTCTCTCTCCTTCCTTCTTTCTCTTTCTGGCAAACGGAACACGCGGTCGATCACCTTAGCCATATAAATCGTTTATAATCGAGAAACCGCGGGATAGCTTCGATTTTAAAGCCGGCGAAAATGGCGGGTGGTTGATTGGAAACTTGAGAGAGAAAGAGAATGGGGGGAGAGGGAGGAAGAGAGAGACGCCAGGGACATCGTACTATTAATCATGCTAGCAAGATTAAGTAATGATTAATCAGTTAAGATTTAAGTTAAATAGTTAACAGTCTTTAACTTGACTTAGTTAATTTTAAGTGAGTAAACTTTTTGCTTAATTATTTCAAACTAGTTATTTCAAAATGCATTAATTGCAACTTATTAGCTTGTCTTAGAAAGTTAAAGTAAGTCATCAATATTAATCCTCACACATGGGGTTCGTTCATTTATATTCCGAAAGAGTACTAATAAAAATCTAAAAAAATAATAAATCAAGCTTTCAAGTCTATAGAATAGAATTATGTACGGAAATTATCGCAAATATTCACGTAAGTATTCCGTTTTATTATAAATGTCAAGAGAAACGCGATGAAAACGCGTGAGTTTACATAAAAATTTGTAACTTGTCTGAAAATGAATTTAAAAAATTAACACTATTATTTTGTTGTTAACATTTAAAAAAAATCTTTAAAAATCTTTAAAAAAATTAAAAAAAAAAAATTACATATTTTCATTTGTTCAAAAGTATATAATGAAAGAAAAACATGGTTAGTCTAACTATAATTACTTTCATTAATATTTAATTACTTTTACTAATTATTTAATTAATATAGTTACTTTCGGCCCCAAACATATTTTTTTGTTGTTCTAACACGGAAATTATAGTAGTAACGCATATAAGATTATTATGACATTATAATAGAATTTAATAAAAAAAAGATTTTTTGAACATAATTTATAATTTTTAATTAAACATTTTTTAGGCCAATAAAGGCGAGCGCTGAATGGAACGAATGAATAAATGAAACGAATTAAATGTTAATAGAAGATAATAATGTTTAATAATATTAATTCACGTGACGAGTAGGTTTTCCAATCTTTATAACGTATGCATTGAATTAATCTTCCACGTCAAACTGACCCTGAACTCTAATTTTTAATATTAATAATAATTAACCCCTCTAATTACGATTTTTTAAATTCTTTATTATAGCTGCAATCAGCGCTGGCTTTTACTGACCTAAAAATGTTTGATTTAAAGTTGTATACTTCGAGAGCTTATGTATATAGAATTGTTTGATAATTTATAATAATCATTTCTCTATGAAATTATAGTTACAAATACCATACATTTTTCTCAGTGCAATTATTTGGATATATAAAAATATATCTCTTTTTCAGTCAAAAGGTAAATAAAATCACTCAAGTTTTTACGGTAATATATTTATCTATTATAATGCGAGTTATACATTAATCTTTTTTTGTTTATAATTTTGTTCATTTAACAATATAGAAATCGTGGTCACGTGTAATATAGCCAAAAGTAAATCAAAATTAAAGTAAAAATTTCCCTTTATATTATATTTAATGTAAAGAAAGAACAAAAATATAACGAAAAATCATTTTACATTCTAAATCATTTATTTTACATTCTAAATCATCTTTATTTTATCTTAACCTTTGTGTCCACAACCAAGTATACTCAAGTGGACAGCTGGGTATCCGGTTGTGGACACAAGGTTTAATCAAAAACGGTCTATCTAGGATACGGTGCTATATAGGATGATCGTATAGCAACTTTGTCGTTTTGTTATATGAGGTAATTAAAATAGTTTAACGGTATTTTAATCTTATAGTCCCACCAACTGACTAAATAACTGTTTTTAGTATTGAGTAATACATGAACTGAAAGTCCTCATTCTCCTGGTCTACAGGTAATTCACGATTGAAAATCTAGTGGGATCGGAAATAATTGCAGTACGCTTGATTAGGGTTAAAATCATCGCGTGATGCTTGCAATGTAGAATACGAAAAATAAAAAAATAATGTTCTAATCGCCAGTGTTCTTTTCTTATATGAAACCCTGAGTATAAAACAGTCGGTATTTTTTCTCTCTCTGTATATCTCTCTCTCTTTCTAGTTTCTAAGAAACTTCCTTTCAATTATTTCACATAAATTTAATTCACGATTAAAAAGTTAATTATGGAAGAAATATGTATATCACTTTGCATAATTAACTATTAACTTTGATAAGTTAATTTAATTTCAACTTAACTTTTTATTAAGTTAAATTTTGTTTATGAAACTTTTAACTTAACTAAGTTAATTTTATAAGTTTTTAACTCAACTTAGCTAAAAAGAATATTAAGTTATCCAATTCCGCATATTATTCGTGACGTTATAAAATCGCGAGGCGCGATTTTTCGTGTCGTTCGATCGTTTTAAATGAGGAAATCGAATCAATTGAAGATATCGACGAAGAAGACGGAGAAAATGTGCACCGATCGAAGATCAAAATATGCGGCAGGGACAAGTAGAGCCTGACTAAAGTATTTTTATTGATTTTTCTTTCTCTTTTGGAAAGAAGATACGTTTCGTATAGCGTTTTTGACTTATTACACGCGTGCATGCTCACGCCTGCTCTAATTGCGATCTGCTATTTCCCGTTACGTTCCCGCGTCGCTCGTACATTCGCGCTTCATCTCTGCCAGTTTAATTTTCTCGGTCCGTTCGTGATTATTCGGAGCTCTCCGTCATCTCTCTCGATCGCATCGAGTCGAATCTCGTCTCGCCCCGATGCGCGTTGCACGCGCGAATTAGAAATGCGTAACCGAACGACGAAAGAGACAGAGAGGAAGAGACAGAGAAAGAAAGAGAGAGAGGAAATAAAAATTAAAAGAAAAGTAGAAAGAGCGAAATTGACGAACTGGATATGGAGGAGATCAGGTATGTCCTATAAACTGAGTTCGTGCCAAAAAACAAAATCGTTTATCACGACGTTCTTGATTGTCACGGCCAATTAAATGCTGAACACACGTCTGCCTAGCTAACCCCTTCATCTAATCTGAAATGAATAGCAAAATTACATAATTAATGTTATTTATGCGCTACTCGAAAATAACATGCAAAATTCTTGCGCTCCATCCATTGCATCAAAAAAAATATTTTTTGTAGGGGAATGGGGGCCAGGTCGGCAGCAAAAATCAGCTTTCTCACACCAATAAATAACAATTTATTTAACAAAATAGACATGTAGAAATTATGCGCTCTCATATTCAGGTAATTTTTCGATTTCTGCGCTGTAACTCTTAAGGGACTTCTCTCTTGACGCAAAAAATGGAATTGTCATAGAATTTCTTTAAAATAAAAAATATCGTTAATTTAATTACGATGAAACTACGATTTTAGGTTATTTGGATTTTTGCGTCGTACTACTTAAGAGACTTCTCTCTTGTAGTAAAAAATATAATTATGTATATATATATATATATATATATATATATATATATATATATATATATATATA
>NW_022639451.1:3377656-3410374 GCF_010583005.1 Odontomachus brunneus
ATATATATATATATATATATATATATATATATATATATATATATATATATATATATATATATACCACAACCTTTTTTTCAAAATAACCTATATAGAGTGTCCCATATGAGTCCCATGATTAGTAAATCTCGAAAGGAGTGAAAAAAGGTGGAATTTTGAACTAAAAGTTCCTTTTCCACTTTTGGCTCAAGCCATTATTTACCGAGTTATTAACTCTTGAAGTTTCCCAATGAGAAGGCGTGCTACTATATTACGCAAGTGCGTCGCGCATCGTGCCACCCCTTGTCCTTACCCGGGTTACATTGCTTTAAATATTACATTACTTAAATATTACATTACTTTAAATATTTGGTTATTTTTAAATTAAAGAATTGCATTTAAACTTTTTTTCTTCCACCTCAATTCCTTTCTAAAAAAAACCTGAACGAATAAATAAAAACAGTTAGAAATCGATTAATTAATTTATTTATTTCAGAAAATTATTAATACATTGTCCGAAATTAATGAATACATAAATTTTATTGATGTCCTATCGTGTCTTTTTACGTTTTTATTACTTTCTAAAATAATAAATTAATTAATTTAAATAATAATTAATTAATTATTTATGTATTTATTTTTTCAAATGATGATAAACGTAAAAAGATATAATTGACATCAATTCTTTATGTATTTATTAATTTCGGACAATGTATAAATAATTTTTTCAAACAAACTAATCAGTTGATCGATTTCTAACTGTTTTTATTTATTTATTCATGTATTAATGAATTTGGCAAAATCTTAACAGAAGCAATGTAACCCGGGCAAAGACGAGGGAGTGCGCGACGCACCTGCGTAATATGATAGCGCGTTTTCTCATTGGGAAACTTCAAGAATTAATAACTCGGTAAAAAATGGCTTAAGCCAAAAGTGGAAAAGGAACTTTTAGTTCCACCAAAATTCCACCTTCTTTCACTCCTTCCAAGATTTACTAATCATTATGGGACACCCTGTATATAAAAGCATACAAATCGCAGATTCATTGTGCACTGAGAGAAATTATCCGACAAAAAATTAACAAACGGATATTTCCGATCAAAATACTGATAAATTTTTATATCCGAGGATATCCAATTAAATTTAACCGAATGCTTACAATCATAATAGCATTTCACCAGATAAACTAATCAAAGATTTATGAACCGATATTTCTTATTGGATGTTTCCTCATCGGATACAAAAATTAATCGGTACTTTGATCGAACATTTGATCGAATATTCGTTTGTTAATTTCTTATTGAAAAATTTCTCTCGCGTATAATTGAATTGACAATATTTTCTATTTTAAAGAAATTCTGTGACAATTTTATTTTTTACGTCAAGAAAGAAGTCTCTTAAGAGTCGCAGCACAAAAATAAAAATTGCCTGAATATAAAAGCGCATAATTCCAACAACATACTTGTTTTGTTGGACAACTTGTTATTGGATGATGGGAGAGCGGCTGACTTGTCGTCCACCTGGCCTTCAAACATTTTTTTCTGGCGTAATAGATGGAGCGTAAAATTTTGACGTGTTATTTTCGGGTAGCGCATAATTATATAATTTCGTTGTTCGTTTCAGATTAAATGAGGGGAGGGGGGCTAGCTAAGCAGACATGCTGAATACGAGCGAGCGCGACTAAGCACGCCACGAATCAATATATCCGCGCGTGCCTGGAGCGCCTCGGCGCGAAACAAACACCATCGATCTTCTGACCGGCGGCGGCGCGAAGCATCGACAGGTAGTGAGAAAAATCCTAACGATAACGCGCAATTCTCTTAATCATTTCGCGCGTCCGGACGGCGCACGGGCAGAGAATGTTGCCGCGGCGACGTGTGCTCCGTGTTTAATCGCTCCATAGCCAACAGCGCGAACACCTCACACGTCGCACTTTGTACGCGCGCGATTTATATCGCGAATCGAGAGAGAGAGAGAGAGAGAGAGAGAGAGAGAGAGTATGATGAACGAACGATTTAGTTAAGCTGAGTCGCGCTGAGATGGTCAGCTTGGTAAAAGCATCAACGCATCAACACCTAATCCTGGATATTGCTGACTTCAAATTAGAACAGTCAAAGCTTCAATACGGGGCGAAACGTCCAGCAGCCGGCAATCGACCTGTTTTCGGCATTTTTGGACGAATCTCGTCAAATATCAAAGGTGTATGGGAATTAAGAAAAATACTAATAATAATAAATCCTCTTACACTTATTAAAAAAGAAAAACAAGTTTGTAGGAGCAATTATTTAAATTTATCGTGACTAGAACTAGAGGATGTAAGGAAACAATTTTATTCTAAAAGAAAGAATTACGACAATATATATCTTCCAGTTGCAATATCCAAATATTTGCTGCTATAAACTTATGCTTTTTGTAAAATAATTAATTACTTTATTTATCAGCATAAGGATATTCTAGCCAAATTGGCATTTGGCCAAATTAACATTCGCAATAAGAAGTAACGAATTATTTATAAGATTTAGAATTATTTATAAAATTAATTAAGCTGTTTTAAATTGCAAAAAATAAACAACCGTCAATTAAAATGATATATATTTTCACATATTTAATTTGTTGACCTATTAAAAATTCATTATGTAAAACAGATGTTTAGATACCGGTACATTCGCTTATTAAATATTCATTGCTGATATTCAATTAACTAACTTTTATTCTTAAAAATGGTTTGGTTTTTAATTTATATGTTAAGCGTGTAAAAAGATTCTTTTTAAGTTCTTTTTTTGATGTAGTCTTTCTTAATGTTCTTAACCAAAGTGCGTAAAGATCGGTATATCTTAATATAATTTAAGGATCTGTATTATTTGCACTAAACGTTAATTTGAACAAAAGGAAAACATCGAATCAATTGAGATTCAGGTTTGATTGACGAGCACTTACCTGGGAAAGGCGAGTCTGAGGTCGGCGCGGAGTTTATTCAGCAGCTCGCTGACCGACGTGAACTGTCTCAAGGTCATTTCGCCACTTCCGGATGCGTAACCGGAACTCGAACTGGTTGTCGACGGCAAAGTACCTTGAGAGTCCTGTACGGCCCCCAACGGACGTCTTCCCCATCGTCTTAGCGCGATCGCGTAATCCTCGGCGTTGTACGTGGGTGGTCTCAAGCGTTCCTGCGAACAGATCGATTATTTCATGCAAAGGTATCTTTAGGTGACGCGTTAACCAATATCCAAAAAATATAATCTCATCTCATTAATGGAATCCTGAGGATTTTCCTCTTGTATACGGCTTCAAGAGAGAATTCTCCTAGGATCAAAAGGAAAATATTCTAAGCACAATATTTTTAAAGCTCCTTGCCAGTCATAGTTGAATTGTGAATAGTTGTATAGTCATATGTTGAATTTGTGGCGTAAGAAGTGAGGAATAACACGCTGACGAAAATTGCGTGCCATTTTTAAATAAAGATAAATATGCACGAAAGAGCATTTGAGATTGTTTGAGCATATTTGTAAAATTGTTCGAAAGATATTCTTTTCCCCTAATGATCAATAAATATGATAAAATAAGACATGTGAAATGATGAAATAAATCTGTTTTGTTTGCATGCATTATTTCGCCATTTATTATATGACAATTTTTAATCATCAGGAGAAAAAGGAACTTTTGGATAATTTTACAAGTATACTCAAACACTCTCAAGTGCTTCTTCGTCCATATTTATCTTTATTTAGAGATACAAGAAGGCTTAAAGTTTGAGGAATTTAGTCTTGTTTGTCGCGTCTTGTTTTAATAAGAAGCCAATAACAGTGTAGGATCTAACTTGCCTTTAATTTTTCCATTTTGATTGTATATATATCTTGAGAATCTTTTTATTTTATTCGAGATTAAAACATTTCCAGTAGCTGACGCTCATCCTACTTATCGTTAAACTTTAAATTTTTAATTTAATAATTAATAAAATAAAGATGTTTAGAAAAAATGTTTCCTTACATCTTCAAGTTCCAGTTACAATATTCAAATAATTACTTTAACAAATTTGTTTTTTATTCCTTGATAAGTGTATGAAAGTTCTGTAAACGTTCTTAAAGTAAATATATTCGTTTTAATTTAAAAGAAAAATATTAGAATCCACATTTTCAATTAATAGTCCACTTTATTTTATAAGAAGAATGGTTTTTCAGTAAAAGTTCTCGCTTAGAATATGGGATTACAGAAAATAACATGTTGCAAATAAAGTTCTTTTTTTGAGCATTAGAATTTTTTTTCAATTTTAGAAGAATGCTTTCGAAATGAAATAATAAGAGAATCTTGCTAAGAGTAAGATTATATTTATTTGAATAAATATATGATCGTGCACCTAGAAAAATGTTATTTGAGATTACTTTGTAATAAATAAAAGAGGGGAACATTTAATAGAATCTTACAACTAGAGCTCTTCTTTTTTGAGTGTATCCCATGAATATTCGCCAAGAGAATTAGATGTCGCGGTTAAGTTAAACATTGAAAATAAAAAATACAATTGCTTCCGTGTAACAAAGTCCGTCTGAAACCACCGAATAACAATAGAACGGAACGTCTTCATTTACATTAAATTAGAATAGCGACACGTCTCGCGGTTGTACGCTATCGTATGAATTTCGAATTTAGCGCGGGAATTATTGCCGCTTGTGAGTATGAAATATTCATGTCGAAGGATACGAAGGTATCTCAGCTAATTTCACGGCGCTTCCGATCGTAAATCGATAGAATCATAGTGATTATCGCCTTTTCTCGCTGTTCATAAATAGCGAAGTGGGAGTTGAAGCTCACAGGAGGATGTGTATCGTAATCAAACTCGAATCGATAATCAAAATCAATCGTTCATGCCGTTCGATTTGCGTCAATTTACGGATATGTATATATAGATTCAGACGAACCTAAATAAGACGAACTTATGTAATTAAGAGAATTGGTACGTATCTCCCATAAACAATAAATAAATATGTTTATAACGTAACAACGTTGTGCGCTAACTTGTGTTAAGCATAACAGTAAACTGCGTTAATTTGTATTAATGTTAATTATAATCGTATTGTGTTATTATAATAAAATCAATTTTAATATCAATTTATTTTAATATTTTTGCTAAGTAGGTATTAGTATCATGAAACTGAAAACATATAGAATACATATTATATAAAAAGAAAAAAAGTATTATATAAAATATTAAAATATTATATAAAATATTATATAAAATATTAAAATATTATATAAAATATCATATAAAATATTATATAAAAAGAAAAAAGTATTTAAGAAATAAAAACTATTTATTCATCGCGAATAATAATAACGTATTTAAATCTAAATCCTCTTTTATTTAAATAAATAGAGTAATTGTTTTTTCGTGAAAAGCTATGGTACTAAGAGAATATCTTTTTACTTAAAAAATAATTGTTTTTAGTGTAAAAATACGCACATTAAAAAAAATATATATGTATGTTATAAACAGGGGAGAGAGTTGTGGATAATAACTAGTTAATCGGTTAAAAATTAAGTTAAAAAGTTAATAATAATTTTTAACCTCATTTAGTTAATTTTAAGTGAGTTAACTTTTAATTTAAACTAGTTATCTTAAAATGCATTAACTTTAACTTATTGACTTTTTTTTATAAAGTTGAAATAATTCATCAACATTGTGAACTGCTTACGAATACAAAATATTAAAAATAATATTAAAAATAATGTCAGTAGAAAATATAAAAAATGATGACAGCAAATATTCGTTAATTAGTAATGATTATGATAATATATAATAATTATACAAATTTTACGATTATTCTATGATTAAGAATTGCAAAAAACATATTGCTTTATGTAATTAACTTTTAACTTCGATAAGGTAGTTTAATATTTCAACTTAATCGTTAATAAAATTAATTTTTGCTTATGTAACTTTTAATTTAGCTAAATTAATTCTATAAGCCATTAACTTTAAACTTAGTTAAAAGAAGATATTGATTTACCTAACTCTGATTATAAATGTGTGTGTGTTTCATTTTTCTTTTAAATATGTTTTCTTTTCTGTACAAACTTACGTAAGTGAACGTATTCGCCTCGACCGTGACAATAAGAAGATGCACACATTCTGTTCCCTTTCTCGGTTTTCAGTGTTTCATCATCAAGTCGCGATTCTTATCGCCGTGTGTTTCCTCGTTAATACGCGGTCATTGTATTCCACACGAACAAATTACGTGAAAT
This sequence comes from Odontomachus brunneus, assembly GCF_010583005.1. Taxonomy (NCBI): domain Eukaryota; kingdom Metazoa; phylum Arthropoda; class Insecta; order Hymenoptera; family Formicidae; genus Odontomachus; species Odontomachus brunneus. Next base: position 3,383,873 of record NW_022639451.1, read on the forward strand.
TGATTTACTTTCATGCTTACGGTTTATGAATATATAAATTATGAAGTATTCCGCTATTGGCGTACACGCGGAAGTGTGTATGAATTATTCAAATGAGTCAATTACATTGAGAATCGTTCCCGTAAGCACACGTACGGTTTCCCCCTCCCCGTTCCCTCTCCCCTGCTTCGATGCGGCGTGTAAGCTTATCAAACGGTCCAGAGCGGTTGGTCGAGTTCGCCTTGAATACTGGTAGCAATAAGCGATCGCCGGAGAATGTGTTCAGCGGTCGTCAATTAATCAATGGACCAAATGGAAGATCGCGCGTCATCCGAATGTTATCCCGGTCTCATTCGCGCGCGGACAACTTTTCACGCAGGCGTTAGCGCAGACATTATACAGGGTGTTCTGCAATTCGCGGAGGAGTCGCGATATATAGATTAAGTCAAATTGAACAAAAAATTTCTCTACCATTTTGCGAACAACCAATTTTAAGTTATTAATCAAAGAATATTTTTAAAATGCAAAGAAAAATACATTTTTTATTGTTATTTCTTAATAGCGCTTGGTATATTACATCACTGAAGCCTACATGATACCATCAGAGTTAAAAAGAAAATATTTCAGTGAAATTATTTATTACAAAAATATCAAAACATGAGCATTGGCCATTTTTCCTAAATTTTTAAAACAAGATGGCCATAAGGAATAGATGACCCATTTTATGTTCAAGATTCTGTACTTATTATTTTATAAAATAATATAAAAAACATAATTTGACATATTCATTTTAGTATAGGATATTTAATACATATTATTTGTGAAAAATATAATACACATATAAAATAGAAACTTCTATTACAAAACTTATATTCTAAATCAAATTTTTGATCAAAATACCCAGCAGCACAAATTCGTTCCTAGAATATCTCCCGATCTTCCAGTAGGAAAAATTGTATATTCGTAGAAAGTTCTTTTAAGAAGATTAATATTCTGGGAATATTCTTATGTTTTCAAAAGGACTATCTTAAATATTCTTCGGGAATATTCCCACATATATTCATAGAATATTCTATTCATGATTTAATTTTCGATCGAAGAATATTCTACACCGGGAAAAAAGTTTGTTAGAATAGTTGTTAAATAAAAAGGAAGATCTTTAATCCTAGAATATTTGTTGTGGTTGCTAATGTTGACTCTAGTTATTGCAATCTTTTTATAATGGTGTACCATTTAATTAATTCCATTTATAATTTGCTTGGAAAAAATCGCTGACTCCAGTAAGACTTGACTTGAAATCTTTAGTTCTTGAGGAACTCGCCTTACCTACTGAGCCACTGCTATTAACTAATGAGAACGACTATTATAATGGTATATGTGCCGTTTGCTTTAAGCGCTTATTCGCTTTCGAAGTATTCTTTATTAATGTACCGAAGTACATTATATTTAGTACATTACATTTAGTACAGAGTAAAAATTTTCAATTAGCTCTTTCAAATTTTTCAATATATGAAAATGAGTGTACCACATATGCTTACAAGATTATTTTCCGAATATTCGAATATACAAGGTTTCTTGAATATTTGAAAAGTCATTTTTGTCGAATATTCCATTAAACGCACATAGTATTATTCAGTTATAAATATTCCAGGTTAAACAGAGAAGATTCATATTCCTATAATGATATTGGAATATTCATTTCATAATATTCGTATAAGAAGATTTATAGGTCTTTCCACGAACATTGTGCTGGTTGAGTATATAAGATTATTTTTCGAATATTCCAATGTACAAAATTTTTGAATATTTCAAAAATCACATTCGGGTAATATTCCATACAGAATACATAATATTATTCAATTACGAATATTCCAAGTTACCATTACAGAAAAGATTCATATTCCTATAATATAATATTAGATAATTTAAGATTAATATTAGATATATAATTTAAGATTAATATTAGATATATAATATTAGAATATTTATTTCAGAATATTCTTCTAGGACGATTTATAGCATTTTCAGAAATATTCTGGGATAATCTGTGTTGGCTGGGCATATTGCACATAAGATTTAATTACTATAATATTGAAAATAATTTTTGAAATATAATATTGACTTTCGTTTTATAAATGTTAGAATGATAGTGGGCCATCTTACTCAAAATGTGAGTGAAAGACGGTTATAATAGTAAACAAACAGTAGAAATAAATAGTGAAAACGAAAATAAAAATGCATGTATTACAATTTACACACCTACTTTATGTGTCTAATGTTGATTGCGATAGCTTAACTGTAATTTATTCGACGTTAGAGCAAGTTTTAGTGCACACATGAGAAATTTTACAGGTAGTTGAAAATAAAATTATAGTATAATATTCATAATCTTGCTATTTCGAAAAATGTATGCACATACACTACGATAAATATCGATTATCTTTGTGACTGATTTCACAAACGTAATGTTTTGCAATAATTAGAGAAATTACAGTCTATGGCCATCTTTCCGGTATGGTCATAATAGCCGAGTTTATCCTATGATAGATGAGCTGTGATGGCGACATTTACTACTGTATGCTTATATATCAGATTAATTTGAATAAAAAAATCTTCTATTATTTTTCAAATGATGTTTAGTTATTAATTAAAGAAGATTAGTGTATTATTGTGCACAACTGTAAACCAATATAACCTCACATACAGTAATTAAAAAAAATTTGTACATTATGATACACAATCATGTAACAATTTTCTTTAATTAATATCTAAAAATCTATGTGGTCATTTGCAAAATGGTAGAGGACTTCTTTGTTCAGTTTGACTTAATGTATAAGTATACAACGGCAGATGGTACCATTGCAGCTCATCTATCATATCGCGCGTGATCATTCATCAATCTTCATTAATATTTCGACTATTATTGTGAATATCGCAAAACGGTATGAGACTCTTGTGTTTATCTCAATCCGCTCTACGTCCTCACGAGAGGTTGTGAAGGTAATCCGGGACACCCTGTATAACATAGCTCACCTACCGTATGGTGCGTGATCATTCACGAATCTTCTTTGATTAATAACTTAGAATTTTACGTGTTATTCGCAAAATGGTAAAATGAATATTTTATTCAGTTTCACCTAATCTACTTATACACCGCGACGCCTCTATAAGTTACTGAACATCTTGTACATCATTATAACTTTATATACATATATATAGGGTGTCCTAGACTCTCCTCCGCAATTTTTGTGAGAATATAAAACGGATGAACATAAAAGTCTTCCATATTTTGCGATATTTGTAATAAATCTCGAGATATTAATTAAAGAAGATCACGCGCGATATGATAGATGAACTGTAGTGGCACCGTTTGTTGTTGTATACTTATATATTAGATCAAACTGAATAAAAAAGTTCTATACTATTTTGCAAATGACAGCATAGATTTTTAGATATTAATTAAAGGAGACTGATACATTATCGCATATTTATGTAACAACTTTCTTTTATTAATAACTAAAAATCTATAACGTTGTGGTTATTTGCAAAATGATAAAGAACCTTTTTGTTCAATTCGACTTAATATACAAGCACACAGTAGCACACATAGCTACTACAGTTTATCCACCATATCGTGCGTGGTCATTCACCAATTTTCTTTAATCCTTTAAGTATTACTGGTATTAATAGAGACCACTTAGGATCGGGCAGTTGAAACCTTATAAATGTGCTTTTTAGAGTGTTTTTGACAATATTTCATTAAAAAAAAGTTACTAGAATATTCCATGAATTATGCGCCTTAAAGGGTTAATTAATACCTCTATTATTGCGAATTTCGGTACAGAGAACTTTTATGTTCATCTCAATCCGTTCTACGTTCCCACAAAAATTGCAGAAGAGAGTCTGGAACATCCTGTATATAGAAATTATGAAGGATGCGCGCTTTTAAGTTCAAGCGATTCGACGAGAAAATAACCGCGAGAGAATGAACGGGAAATCAAAAAATTCATTCACGACGTGGTCGAGTTCGCGCGGTCGCGTGTTCCCTCCACGCGGATATATCGTATTGTCGATGCAAAACCGCAGTAATAATCATGGCAACGCTACGCGGCATTTCGCGAACTATCGGCCACAACCGCAGTGTACGCGAACAAAAAAAAAAAAAATTAAGCACAAGGGGAAAAAGGTTGAGCGATTCAGATGCTACCTGCGGTAACCAATGGTAGCAAATGCTATCATTGAGGTGCTGCTCTCTGAAACTAAGTCGAAATGCTTCTGGTTGAAAAAGAATATCTCAACAACAATTAGTGAGTGTTCGTTTGATATTTTCGTTAATCCTTTCGCATCTTGTTGTTTCTCTGATACAATACATACTCCAAATCGATCCAGTAAAGAGCTATGTGAATCACTTTGTATTACTCTACAAGTTCAGATCAAGTAGAAGTTTATACCAACTCTATTACGTTTCATATACTACTGTGTCCAAAAAGTAAGACCAATTTAAAATTTTTTTTTTAAATCTCTATTTATTACTCCAAATCTATTTCGTCGCCTTCAAAGTAATATCGTCGCCCTCAGACACAATATACTTATGCCAACGTTTTTTCTAACCCTCGAAACAGTTGTTAAAGTCGATTTCCGGAATGGCCTTCAAAACTTTCTTCGATTCAGTTTGTATCTCTTCAATCGAGTCAAAACGGTGTCTCCGGAGCGGTCTTTTGAGTTTAAGAAATAGCCAGAAGTCACACGGTGCTAAATCAGGTGAATATGGTGGTTGTGGAACGATATGGGTCGAATTTTTAGCGAAATGGTCTCAAAGAACCAATGCAGTGTGAGATGGTGGGTTTATATCTATCACTGCAGTGTGGGTTTATATGCATCACGTAATACGGTTTCCAACCGTAGGGTTGGAAAAAACGTTGGCATAAATGTATTGTGTCTGAGGGAGATTACTTTGAAGGCGACGAAATAGATTTGGAATAATAAATAAAGATTAAAAAAAAAATTTTAAATTGGTCTTACTTTTTGGACACAGTAGTATGTATTACACATATCAAGACATCATATACATAATAAAGTGTTTATTATTATCGTTATTATCTTTGTTCAACGAATCCCCAGCGTCGGGACGGTAAGAGACTCGTCATCCAATGACAATCACATTCGTGAACCACGCTCGCTCATTAATTAGTCCACACACGAGTGCTGCTCAATTAACCGACGCTTAACAATACCGTGAAATGCCGAGGAATAACATTTTGACGATACAATTATCGGACCTCGTTCGCTGGCACTTTCGATGATCCGGTAATGGACGATTTCGATAAGAGTCATTAGTCTCGCGTGTGTTTTTATCTTACGCATTCCGCGCAATTTAAGTGAAATCGCGAATCTCGGTCCCGGACTTTCCCGCGACGATGAAATGCCTTCGGGGTCACGCACGCTACATCCCGTCACAGTCGATCTAATTTCGAGCTCATCCGCGCGCGCGCGCGCACGTGTGATTTCCATTTTCATTCCGTCGTCGGAATCGAGTGATTTCGATGCCGGCACTCGCGGGCAAATCTCGCGCGGCTTTCACGCGCGCCGAAGTGAAAACGCGCGCGTACGCGATCACGCAGAGTGCGTCGCAGCGTCGGGGCGATTTATCGGATTAATACGCGCGATAAGCGGCGCGCTCCGCGATTAATCAGATCGGCCATGAATAATTATGAATTATCGCTATCACAACAGACGATTAATCAAGCTGCCCGGCGATAAATTCCGAATTGCCATTCGTTACGTGAATTGTCGCGACGTGTATTGATACTCGCGGGATTCTCTCGCAAGCGGACAGATTCAGTTTTGCAGATCACTTCCTCCCCTCCCTCGCCCTCTTTTCCTCCGTCTATTAGCTAATAACACAAGCCTGCAAAATTGGAGATGTTTAAAGTTGATTGGGATCTGACAATGTTTTCTTACGTAATTTTTTGCGCTGAATCCGAGTCCGTCTGCAGAATTGCTCTATTACATCAGGATTTCGAGATATCCTAACTTAAAACTATCAAAAAAACCGTTTTTAACCATATTTTATATTAAATTAAAAATTAAGAAAATTTTTTTTGTCAAATCCATCAACGGTATCATTTACTACTATACGGCCTCCTCAAAATCTTTTGACCAAAAAAATTTTCTCAATTTTTAAGTTGATTTAAAATATGCCTGAAAATGGCTTTTTTGGCAGTTTTAAGTTACGATATTTCGAAATTTTGATTCGAAACTCTGCGACCAGATTCGGATTCAGCGCAAAAAATTACGTAAGAAAACATTGTCAAATCCCAATTAACAAAACCATGCAGGTCTGTGTAATTGCAATGTTAGTCGCGCGAGCCCACGATAAGACACAGTATTTCCAACGCCACAAACAGGGTAGCGAGTAATTAATTACTTATTTCATTAATTGACGTGTTTAATTAACGACCAATATAAGCCAATGCAATTGGAGACCATTCAATTAACTATTAATCACAATGAATTTAATTAAGCACCGTTCGATTGACAATTGTTATGAACGAAGGGAATTAAAGATCGTTCAATTAATAATTGAACTTGGCAAATTTGATTAAAGACTGTTTAATTGATTAACTTAGCCGGTTAATTACTTAACTACTTATATAAGCAGTTGATTGACTGTTTATATAAGTAATTTATACTTGATTGTAAATAACTACAATACTTCAAAATTAAATATACAATATATTTGAACGTTTAATGTGATGTTTTCTATTCAAAGTAAACAACAACAATTAATAATTGAATTTACTAAACTTTTAATTTTAATTGAATTTAATTAAACTTTTAGTGAGATTTGAAAAGGCAAATAAGGAGCAAGCACAGAGTGGGATGATAAAATATCCAGCATGTCAAACGCATGTATCGAAATTTTTTCTTCGATTATCGTACACGGCGAATCAATCTTTCATACTTAGACCGATCCTTGAGTCCTAATTTTTTATATATATATTTTAAAATTCCCAAAACCCCCATTAAATAAATGACTCAGATAGATTCATTATGTATGTTGCGAAAAAACTGTCTTCGCCAGGACTCGAACCTGGAACCTCCCCACTTTCATATTAATATTAAAGTAATATTAGTATTTAATAGCTAAGACATCTGTGCTTGCTCCTTATTTGCCTTTTCAAATCTTACTGATAGTTATTCAAAGGAGCTTTCTATAATTTCGGTTTAATTAAACTTATATAAGTATTAATTGATTATTTATATAAGCTTATATAAACGTACAAACTTATATAAACTTATATAAACATTCAATCGATTCAATCGAAGATTTCTGAGTCGAAATTTTGGTCCAATGTTAAACTTTCTACAATGTAGTAGGAGCTAAGTTAGCAAGGCAGGTTTAATTATAATGATACAATTTACTTCTACTTTGATTCTGATAATATCCGAAATTTCCCTTTTCACTTTTTTTAACGTCAAAATTAAATAGCCTTTAATTTAACCCGCAAAGTTCATCAATTAGCTAAGTTAGCAAGGTAGGTTTAATTATAATGATACAATTTACTTCTACTTTGACTCTGATAATGTCCGAAATTTCCCTTTTCACTTTTTTTAACGTCAAAATTAAATAGCCTTTAATTTAATCTGCAAAGTTCATCAATTAAACGGTTTTTAATTAAATTTGTTAATTTTATTAATTTTATTTGCGTGCGTTTTTCTTTTTGTGCTTGACCTTCAATTCTTTCTTAACTGTCTGAACTTAATTTTCTGAAAAGGACTCAAATCGGGTCGAAACGTAAATTTATATATTTATATAATTGTAATATATTAATTGCACTTTTTCACCTGTGCCTGGCTCTTAAATACTCTTACCTCTAATCCTTTTATTTTGTGTTTTTAAATTTGTTAAATCTAATTATTAATTGTTGTTTTTACTTCGAATATAAAACTTTAACGTCACATTAAACATTTAAATATTTAATTTTGAAATATTGTAGTTATTTACAATCAACAATCACCAAACTGTAAGAATATCCATACAATAATTTATATTTGAAAAAGGACAGATCTTATATTTCTATAAGCTATATTTATAAAAGTATTAATTTTTTTACTTTTTTATTTTACTTTATCATTCTGTCCATGTCTTTTCTCTTCCATTCACTCTTTCTACGCAAACTCCCTTCTATTTATTTGTGTTTCCACTTTGAATCACAACTCGAATTATTTACGAAATTGAAATAGATTTCAATTAAGTACCAGAAAATTTTCTATAGTTAGAATAAGAATGGAATTCCTAATTGATATCGCATACAATGCATTTACTTGGAGCAAGTTTGGATAATCTGATCGGAATCTATGCTGTGCATAGAAATATTTGGCAAATTTTCTTACAACTACCGACTGAAAGAAGCGCGAGTTTTCATAATATTTCTGTGTAGATTCTAGATAAAGAACCTATATATTTTGGGCAAACATGCGATTACCAATTCGATATCATGGCGAGATAATCAATTTTGGGACAAATTTGGGTCTTATAATCGAGATCTGTATCTGAAAAATCTTGAGAAATTTCTATGGAATTGTCCTTGATACCACAAGGATCTCTGATACTACAAGTATCTCTGTTAGTAGAAGTATCAGACGGGAGAATATTCGCGTGTTACTGTATACGCGCGCGATCAAGTTGTACACGCGTGTGCCGTTAGCGACAAGGTCAAGGCGGAAAGTGACTTTGCTACTTCAGCTTGAAAGGCCAACCAACCAACCAACCAACCAGCCAACGAAGCAACCAACTAACCAGCGAGCCAAGCAGCCAGTCAACCAGCCAGCCAGCCAGCAAGCCAGTCAGTCAGCCCGCCAACCGTTCTCTTAATGTTCCATTTCTTGTCGCATGTCAACTGAGGAGCCGGGGTGATGGAGTTCTCACAGCGTAGAGGAGCAAAACAAGTGTGCATCGGCTGCGTCGCTGCTGCCGCCCCAGCTTGCCTCCTCTATATTTACTCAAAGCTGAAAGATATGCTAATCGAAAACATCCTGGCTCGCTCGCTGGCGTGCGTGAAACGGCCGTTTAATGCGACTCGAGTTACATCATAAAGTTTCCGCGCCCGTTTACACACGCCCTAGCGGACCGACACGCGACACAATCGTCTTCTCTGTCTCTCTTTCAACGTTACTTTGCCGGTGATTTACTTAACATCGTTTCCACCTTACCTTTTCCGGCTGCGGCCCCCATGGCTTCACGACCAACAGCTCCTCCTCCGCATTCGGCGCCATGTCCGACTCGCTGGGAAAACAGAAACGGAGAAACTAGTTACTAAGAGGTAGTGAAATCAGAAATCTCAGCTCGTTTGGTTCGGAAAAATTCAGATGACAAGAACCAGATATCGTTATGCAAATCTTGTAGCGCAAACTGTAATCGAGTTAAACTAACTAAAAATCAAATCAGATCGACAATCGTAGATACTTCTGATATAGATGTTTGAATATCAAAATATTCATTAAATATAATCGTATATTTAAAAAAAATTAAATAAAAAGAACCAAGCGTCAGGGTTGTGCAAATTTTCTCGCATAAATTTCATTCGAATAAAATTGAATCTAAATGAAATCAGATTGATATTCTGATATATAAATTTCAACATCAGCATAAATTTTGAATTTGTGTCACAAATAAAAAGAATATTATAATTTTCATGAAGGAATTAATTGGTTTGTTTCTAAAAGTAAGTTAAATAAATCTGATGATAAATATAGCCAATAATATGTTCTGAGTCAGGATCGTCTCATTTTGAACTAAATCTCCAGTTTGTGTCACAAATAAGAGATTAAGAAGAGTATAAACATATTTCTGAGAGAATCAAGTTAATTAGTTTGTCTCTAAAAATAAATTAAATAAATCTAACGATAAATATAGAACAATAATATGTTCTAGGTCAGCTTTAGTATTATTTCATTTTGAGCTAAATTTTGAGTTTGTATCACAAATATGAGATTAAAAAGAATATCAAAATTTTCCTGAAAGAATCAAGTTAATTAGTTTGTCTTTGAAAGTAAATTAAATTAATCGAGTGATAGATATAGTCAATAATATGTTCTAGGTCAGTTTTAGGATCGCCTCATTTTGAGATAAATTTCAAGTTTATATCACAAATAAGAGATTGAAAAGAATATCAACATTTTCCTGAGGGAATTAAGTTCGTCTGTGACGATAAGTTCAATTGATTAAATTCAAGTTATTTCGATGATTTTTTTTTATAATATAAAGAAAATATAAAACTTCCAAAACGAATCCACGTAAACTCGGGTATTATGGCCATACTGGAAAAGATGGCCAAAGACTGTAATTTCTCTAATAATTACAAAACATTACGTTTGTGTAATCACTCACAAAGATAATCGATATTTATCGTAGTGTATGTGCGTACATTTTTCGAAATAGCAAGATTATGAATATTATATCATATTTTTATTTTTGACTATTTGTAAAATTTCTCATTTCTCAATTTCTCTCCTAAACTTTACTAAAATTTTCTGTAACGTCAAATAAATTACAGTTAAGCTATCAATGTTAGATACATAAAATAGATATGTAAATTATAATATAACATGCATTTTTGTTTTCGTTTTCGCTATTTATTTATAAATACTATGGCTTTCACTCGTATTTAGGTAAGACAGTCCACAATCATTCTATGAACATTTATAATATGAAAGTCGTTATATCTCCAAAATTTCAATATTACAGTAATTAAATCTTATGTGCAATTTATTTTAATCAAAAAATTGCATTTAGAATTTAAGTTTTGTAATAGAAGTTTCTATTTTATATGTATATTTTTCACAAATAATATATATTAAATATCCTATATTAAAATAAATATGTTAAATTATGTTTTTTCCATTATCTTATAAAATAACAGGTACAAAAATAAGTATCATTAAGGCTCTCTATAGATAACACCTAGATTTTGACAGAAATAAGGCTATTAAGAGCCGATGCTAGATGTTTTGTGCAAATGTCTATGAAGGTGAGGATAATAATGTTTGTAGTGTCAAACGCACGCGCCGAATTGATACACGGAAAAAATCTGCTACATATGGACAACTAAACATAATTTGCTGTATTAGCCATCTTTTATTTGCTGCAGGAGCCAATTTCCTTGCTATGACAACAAGAAAATCTGCTTCTGCAACAAAAAAAAAAGCTAAAGCAGTTAAATTAGCAGTTAAATTAAGCTAAATTATGTTTAGTTGTCCATCTGTAGCAAATTTGCTACGTTAGCCATTTTTCTTGTTGTAGGAACATATTTTCTTGTTATCATAGCAAGAAAATAGATTCCTGCAGTAAAGGAAAAGTAGCTAACACAGCGAATTATATTTAACTTTCCATATGTAGCAAATTAATTTGTTGCTGCAGCAAATTATTTTTTTCCGTGTAGGTACAGAAACTTGAACATAAAATATGTATGGGCCATCTATTAAAGTTATGACCATCTTATCTAAAAAATTTAGATAAGATGGTCGATACTAATGTTTTGATATTTTTGTAATAAATAATTTCAATGAAGTACTTTCCTTCCAACTCTGATGGTATTACGTACTGTAGACTTCGGTGAAGTAATGTGCCAAACGCTATTAAGAAATAACAATAAGAAATGTACTTTTTTTACATTTTAAAAAAGTATGGCCACCTTATCCGAGTTTACCCTACACCCTGAAGCAGATAATAATTGCGTACACTCTGAAAGAGATAATAATTGCACGACGCGCACAATCATGTTGACAGATACATGTTGTTCCGATTAAAACGCACCTTCGGCGGACGCGTCGTACTTAATTAGAGAAATCGCTCCGTTAATTTCCCTTATACGTTTTTCCCCGGAGAATCGCGAACGTCGAGCGATCGTCCGTGTCGCGGAACGACGCGCGCGGAATTTGCTTCGTGGTGTTTTCAAACGGTACCTCACTCACGCGGTGCGTTCCGCCAGGACGGAGCGGAGGCGATGGCGCGTACCAGCGCCGAGTGCATTATTGTAGCAGCTTCTAACTAGAAATTTTCATTTCACCGACCGTGTCGCCCGATCGTTCCACACATCGGGTCGCTTCAAGTTCCGAGCAATAATTCACTTGAGCTTCTTTCGTTTTCGAGGAGGTGCGTGTAATTAAGCTGTAGCTGTATCATAAATCAATCTTTTTTAGGAATTTTTCAAATATTAACAGCATATTGATCGGAACACAACCGATACGTATGTGCAATTAGAAAAAAATTAGCCGAAGCTTTGAGATAATTGAAGTCGAAGTTAGCATTATTTATATGTATCAGAAGTATGAAAACGTCCGATATCATGTTTTCTACTGAATTACTCTTTTACGGTTTTAACGAAAAAGACAATAAAACAGACCTGTGGAAATATTATGAAGGAATTACAAGATCGTTGAGCATTCAGTTTTCAAGAAATTAATATATAAAGTACGCAAATCATGGTAACGGTTGAAGTATATGACAGCTGTAATGATTAATATTTTAATTAATATTTAAAGTAACTAATATTTTATGCATTTTTTATATTTTCTTCGGTGCTTGATTAAGGGGACTGGAGAGTCAGATTGCTTGAAAATCATGCTTGCTCTTTCACAATTTTTTATGACAAACTGAATGAATATGCGAAAATATTATTTTGACGTTATCGTGTGAACCACTATAATAGAAATTGAGTAAAAATTAACAAAATTGCAAATATCTTAATGGAATATTATTAAATTTTCAGTTCTTTTATAGTAAAAAATTAATATTTCAAAATTAAATATTTTCATGAATTTGTCAGTAGTTCACACGATAATGACAAGCTTACGGAAATTTTCTATCTAAAATTCAACTTAATTGAATCACCGAGAGTCAAGATATTACAAAATGACGACCTTGAAAAGAAAAACGAAATATATTTTAACATGTACCATACACTTATATTGACTATTTGATCATCAAAATTATATTTTCCTTCTCTTAATATGTTGTATAAATACATGTCAAAATAATACTTTTGCATATTCATTCAGTTTGTCATAAAAAATTGTTAAAGAACAAGCACGATTTTCAAGCAATCTGACCCTCCAGTCTCCTTAAGTATTTTCTTAAAGATAAAATGGTTAAAAATGATCTTGAAAATCTATAATCAATATATAAAAATGCGAAAAATATGAAAAAAGTCAACGTCACGATTATTTCTCTAGTGCGTTAGTGTGCATTTATTCGTACGTATGATATATTAACGTATGTATATTAAAACATACGTCTAACACGGACACTCCCAATTAAAGATGTTAATACGTCAAAGCGCGAAAAACGATTATTTCTTAATAGGCTTTTAAACATTATAGTTTGATTGATATTCACTTGTTACAGTGTCATAACTGTACATAAAAAATCATATTTACAAACATTTAGCACAGATTTTTTAGAGCTTTTTCGTGTTATATAAACTATTACTTTGGTTCGTAGGAAAAAAATTCAGATGACAAGAAGCAGGTATTTTTATGCGAATCTTCTAGCGCAAACTGCAGTCGAGTCGATTAAAAATCAAATCAGATCGACAATCGTAGATCCTTTTAACATGGACGTTTGAATGTCAAAGTACAGTCAACGATAAAGGGTTAATAAAATTTAAATATAATTGTATATTTTAAAAAATTGTAAATAAAAAGAATATAACTTTCTAGCGATATCGTCATGAAACGCGAACTATTTCAACCTATTATTGCGTGCACATATATTACGATCGAAGAATTTCTACGTATTTTTAATTACATTGGAAAAAAGTCGTGTAAAAAAGACACAGTAGCGACTGTAAACTTCAGTGGTCGAGACGATGTTCCCTCGTTCTCTCGGGAAATCTCATGCGCATTATTTAACATACGGAAAATATCGCGCTATTTTCCTCCTTGTTACTGTTACATCGAGAAAAAGTCGGTTAGGAAAAGCTAAGTCTCAGAATTATGCAAGTTTTGTTGCGCGTACTGCAATGGGGTTAAACTAAAGAAAAATCGAATCAGATTAACAAACTGTGACGTGGGAATTTCAGCTACAATATTTAACAAACAATAAAATATTTACGGAACTGAAATATAGTTGTATGTATAATATAGAAGTCCTTTCAATTACAAAAGGTTCAACTAATTATACAATTTAAACATGTAAATAAATAAGATTACACTTCTGATTGAAAGATTAAATAGTTTAGACGATAAATAAACTTAATAATGTATCGTGGTAACTTTATGATCGCCTTGTCGAATTAAACTTTAAACTTAAGAGATTTAAAAACGATGAATTCTGCTAGAACAATTAGGATAGTTGGACGTATACAATTTTGAAATTAAGTTTGTTTAACCCGACATGAATTTTTTTGACTGGTCTTTGTTTTATTATAATCTACGTATATATACACGCACAAAACCACATACTGCATTCAAGTAAATGTGTGCATTGAGAGAAAAATTATATTAAAATCAACAAATATTTCCTTGGGTGCCATTAACATATTTACTTAAATCTACATTTTTTTATTTAAATCAAATATTGTTTATCTGATTTAAATAAACAATATTTGGTTCAAATGAAGAGAATGTAGATTTAAATAAATATGTTAATGGCACCCAGGAATTCAAGGAAATATTTGTTGATTTAATTTTTCTCTCAGTGTGTGCTTCAAGTCTCATATTATTTATATATCGTTTACAAATTTATATTATATTATTTATAAATCTATCATAAGTTCATCATAAGCATCAAATTGATTTACAATACATTCTGAATTCTAGTGATATCATTACCGTATCTAATGATGTTAGATATATATTTTTAGATATCTGGTGGATATATTGATATCTAGTGATATAGTGATATTAGGATATTTAATGTCTTAAGTTATTAAATTAAAGCAAGAATTTGCTTGCTGGATAGAGCAATTTTTTCTTTGATTTGTAAAATATTAGCAAAATATACTCCATACTATGGAATATATGATGATGATTTTTTCCTAAATTTGTATTGTGATGATTTGTATTGATAATGATTTGTTTCCTAAATTTGATGAGTATATTTTAAGACTATATATCAAGAAAATATTTTTTATTAAAGATAACCATTACTTGAAAGAAGGCAAGTAAACTGAGTGAGCACTTTTCTTGGCAATAGAATGATATTTTCCTGTGCGTACACACAAATAACTATATACTGCATTTAAATAAATGTTGCTTGTTTCAAGTATTTCATGAGTTTACATATTCGCAAATCTATTATGAGCTCGTCATAAGCGTCAAATTTATTGAAAATACATTATGAATTCTAGCAGATTTAGTCAATAAAGATTTATGTCAATAAAGAATATTAAATTAAAACAAAAACCCGATTAACTTACTACATAATCTAACGTTAAAACAATTCTTGCTTTAGTAAAATTTTATAGTATTCTTGTAAAAATAATAAATTCTTTTTTTTTACATACGTAACGATAATGAGCTTTTCTCAAATTGGTGATGAGTATATTCTAAGATTATTATCAAGAAAATATTCTGTATTGATAAAATTGTGAAGATAAAGTAAACTAAGTAATCACTTTTCTTGGCAGTAAAATATTTTTCTATTCGCGTACGCTCTTCATCGGGACGCTCATCGAGATAAAAGCTCTCTCCAACAAACAAATTAGATTGGTGCAAAAGTGGTCATTTCTCCATTGAATTTTCTCATAGGAAGTTTGAGTATCAAGAAGAAAATAGAATATCTTCGTTAGATGTTTAAAAATACCAAGGAAATTGTCAATTTCATTTGTAAAAAAATTAATAATTCCTCGAAATAGGACAATTTCGCTTTCGTTTGGCAAACATGACAAGTCCTTTGTACCAATCTAACGCAACGAATAGCCGACGACGATGTTTCGCGCGAATGCATTTCGCGCCGCGAGGTCCACGATAATTCCCGCGCGATAAAATGGATTTCACGCGGACGGATTACTCGAGGTAATCCTGATTGCATTAGCGCCGCGAGAGCCCGGCTATCGCGTCGCGGAATGATTGCGTTTCGTACACCTCGCCCGTTCCGTGTGTACGCAGATAATCTTATCCGTCCTGATAGAGGCCAAACTCGCCCGCGCTCGCGAGGCGCTAGATATTTCACGGTCCGGTGACGCATAGCGCAATCATCGCGCTAGACAACACACTCCACGAGGACACGGGGCACGGACGCTTAGTTTTCTAGGTTACCCGCGATAATAATGGGAACCACGATCCTGCCGCGGTCACGATTGCCGTATGATGATCGGCGTATCGATGGCAAACCGACCGGATCGGAGACGCGCGCGCGCCTGTAACATTTACGAGATCCTCGCGGCGTGACCTCGCCGCAAACAGCTAGCCCCAGCCAGCCACCCGCCGTGGTCGGTTACCGTAATTCGATTTACAAAGAATACCATTCCGCGATAATGGCGTGCTATCATAATCGGCACGTGGAAACGCGTCCGCCTTCGGATCTTGCCGGGGACGCGGAGACTCCGCGATCCCGCAGCGCCCCAGTGAGAAATGACTTGTTGGTCGACGTCGAAAAGACGTCGTAATTGTCAAATAGACGTCGATTCGACGTCTTTTCGACGTCGATCGATAAGTCATTTCTCACTGGGGCGCGGCGACATTAGTGCCGTCAATATAAACCGGGTGTTTTCTCTCACACAGGTTTGGCTCGAAGCCAAAAGAAATCATCATATAATTGTCTTCATATGAGTGTGTACTCTTTGTAAATCTGCGTGTTAAGATAAGGTCGAAAGATAAATGTAAAGGGAGGAATTTTATAATAAACATTACTATAGAATTCTGTAACCAAGAAATGGAGATCGACATTCTGTAGTAATTCACTGTTCTTTTATTTTGAATAAAAGGAAGAGGAGAAAAGAGCCTTTAAGAGCCAAGCACAGATGTTGTAGTGCTATTTATGTGTAATAAAATGCAATTAATGGCTCTTAAAGGCTCTTTTCTTCTCTTCCTTTTATTCGATTTATATCACAGAACCAATTCTTTGCTTTCTTTTTTAATTTTGATTCTTTTATTTCATATATGCTACTTACACAATTAGGTATCTTGTAAATGTTAAAATTTTCATGTATCACTCACTTTTCTTTGTTATTTCAACGTAAAATTAACATATTATCGATATATTATTATTTTCGTAATATTTTAATCTGCTATATTAAGGTCAACTTAATAACTTAACGTCACTTAAAAATGGAATGTTATTTTAAGTTGTTTTAACATAGTTATTAGAAAAAGTGACATTTTTTGAAGTCACTTTAATATTAACAACAATTAAAAAGCGAGTCTTCAAATCATTGTAATCTTAACCGAATTTATTAAAAGAAAATGTTTCTACTACACATTATATATAAGTTAAAGTAATTAATATTATATGTGTTAATATAAAATGAAAAATAAGTTATAACGCGTTCACCTTTGTATACATTCATATTATATGTCTCATCGACATTTCTTACGAGTTATTTTAACTATTCTTATGCATATCTTCTTTTTATTATTCTTTATATTATTTTTACAAATTGAGCTTAAAACCAAAATAACAAACATGAATGTAACAAAAAAAATCGGTGAACATCAATTAACATTCCTAATTCACCGATGAGTAACACACCACCAGTGAATTATTTTTACAAAAAATTTAGAGTAGATTTTCTGAGACATGTAAAAAATGTTAAAATTAACATTTTATTTTCTGTATATATCTTAGGAAATGGGCGGTTTTTGCCCTAAAAAATATAATTTAAATTATACATATAATCTTATATGTTCCTTGGATCGTTGAATAGTATCCATCATTTTTATCCGTTTGAATCAGTGGGTAAGCGATCAAAATTTGCCTCAAAAGGATCGAAATAAGTCATTTTTAATAGCAATTCGGTTAGGGATAATTTTGTTCCAATTACTTAATTGTATTATAGTTTAGTTTTACAACTTTTTCAGTGAACATGCATTTCAAAATACTTGGAGGAAAAACACTTCAAAATTAAATACTTCAGAAATGTTAAATCTAACAACAAAATCAACAAAGTATATACATTATATTAATTTTGCTAGATTAATTTTGTTAGATTTACTAGATTTTAAAGTGTTTCATTTTAAAGCATATTTTCTTGATACTCAATGAAAACAGTTATAAAACAAAACTATAAGTAATTCCGTAATTAGAACAAAATTGTCGTCGAATTATTTCAAATGTTAATTTTAACATTTTTTACATGTCTCAGAAATCTACTCTAAAAATAATTCACTGGTGGTGTGTCACTCATCGGTGAATTAGGAATGTTAATTGACGTTCACCGATTTTTTTTGTTACATTCATGTTTGTTATTTTGGTTTTAAGCTCAATTTGTAAAAATAATATAAAGAATAATAAAAAGAAGATATGCATAAGAATAGTTAAAATAACTCGTAAGAAATGTCGATGAGACATTTTTGTTCATATAATATGACGACATAAGACAATGAAAACAGTTATAAAACTAAACTATAATATAGTAATTCCATAATTAATAACTAACTATAGTAATTCCATAATTAGAACAAAATTGTCGTCGAATTATTTCTTGAAAGTGACTTATATCAAGCTCTTTAAGACGAATTTTGATTACCTTCTCACAGGTGTAGACGGATAATAATATTACCATGACATTCGGTGACCCAAAAACGCAAGATTACAAGTATAGCTCGCGTTACACATTTTTAGGTCAAGATCGGCCCACTTTACTCATCGTCCTTTCTAGCCGGGACCCGGATACCCGGGAGACTCGGTTACCCGAGGTAATATCTGAAATCCCCGGCACTCAAAATTGACAGCATTAGCCCGGATCGTCCCGTCGCCGCGGTGCCGCGCCGGCGGGCGTGCGCACGTCCGCGCGAAGACAGAGGCATAATTGATTCGGGCGTGATGATGAAAACGAACGGGACGTCGTTACACTTAATGACTTATCGGCCGCCTCGCTCACCTTCTCGTGCGCGCTTCTCGGGCCCGATAAGATCCCGGTGCGTTAGCCACGTATCTCACGGTATCGTACCGCGGCTCTCTCTCGGACGTCGGTCGCGCGTGGACTACCCTCGCGGAAGCGCCGCGCGAGTGCGTGCGTGCGTGCGCGCGCGCGCGCGGGAACACTTGAAAACGCGTGCTGGTTGGAAAAGGTAGCCGCGCAGTAGGTATACGTGTATACCCACCGCTCTCGGGAGACAGCTCGCGCGAGGCATTGACCCGCGCGCGAGCGGTTAGTCACACATATGCACGCGTGTGTATCACCCGATACATATGCGCGTCTACGCGCAGCTCCGGGTGCGCGCACCAGCACATACACACACACGCACATATACGTGTGCACCGCGAACCGCTTTAATAGCGTTAAACGGCCCACGCTCCCTCCACGTATACATCGCGTATATATGTGTATATACATCTGTCCTTCTCTCTCTCTCTCTTTCTCTCTCTGTCTCTCTGCGGCTACTGCCGTGCGCCTCCGACAATTCGCCACTGTATCCGATTTCCGTAATGTATGTCGGACCGTTCGTGGCGTGCCGCATAGTTTCGCCTACCCTCACGACACCGACTATTTGCCGCGTAAACGAAAAATCGCTATTTTTGTTGGTCAAATTTTTATCGAAAAAAAATAAAAGAAAAGGACCAAATTTTAGAACTGTGCAAATTTAATCATTGAAATGGTCCAACGAAATTAACGTTTCAGTCAATAAGTACGATGTTTGGCTTTTCAAATAATTTTATTGCTTAGTCCAAAAAATCTATTTTTTGGATTAAGCAATAAAGAAATCAAAAAGCGGCTCTCAATATACGTTACAAAATCCACAGTTTTTCCTTTTCTGTTTGCATCGCGCAAGCAATGCTCCTCCTCGCCAATTACGAATCGCACGCAATGAGGAGAGATTTATCGAAACTTGAGCGAATTAAACATTCCATTTAGCTCAATTTCAGTAGTGTTTACAACTAATTATTTAATTCCATTATTTTAGAATAGCTTTTAGCGTCGACTAAATTTTGTAGAGTTCAAATTCTCACGACAAATTATTGATCCGACTCGATTTTCCACCAATTACACTCGATCGTGCATCAAAAAGAAATCCAACGAAATTAACGTTTCAGTCAATAAGTACGATGCTTGGCTTTTCAAATAATTTTATTGCTTAGTCCAAAAAATCTATTTTTTGGATTAAGCAATAAAGAAATCAAAAAGCAGCTCTCAATATACGTTACAAAATCCACAGTTTTTCCTTTTCTGTTTGCATCGCGCAAGCAATGCTCCTCCTCGCCAATTACGAATCGCGAATATATATATATATATATATATATATATATATATTTATATATTTGTTTACACAAATTATATTGAAAGAAAGGTTTGGTAACAATCAATTAAGTTTGGATAATATTGTTATCGCCCTCGTAGCACAGTTCATTAGCGTTATATTGGCCCAATATTGGTTACATTAGCATACATTGAGCCAATATAGTCAATATTAGTTATAAATAAAATGTGAATAAATTTGTTTAAACAAATTCAAGAATTTATTTTACTAATTATTTTCTAATTATTATTAGACGATTGGTAACTATCATCACATTTAAACTGAAACACTCAAATAATTGCATTTGTTAACTATTACAAAACTTTCTTTTTGATACACGATCGAGTGTAGTTGGTGGAAAATCGAGTCGGATCAATAATTTGTCGTGAGAATTTGAACTCTACAAAATTTAGTCGACACTAAAAGCTATTTTTTCTAAAATAATGGAATTAAATAATTAGTTGTAAACACTACTGAAATTAAGCTAAATTGAATGTTTAATTCGCTCAAGATTCGATAAATCTCTCCTCATTGCGTGCGATTCGTAATTGGTGAGGAGAAGCATTGTTTGCGCGATGCAAAAAAGGAAAAACTGTGAATTTTGTAACGTATATTGAGAGCTGCTTTTTGACTTCTTTATTGTCTTTTGCGTCCAAACGAACAAGTCGCGGGGGATTTTCGGTGCGTTCGCAATGTAATTTACGAGGTAATAATTTCCAAAGAAAACATCCCCCTGTCACCGAACGATTACGCGGTAATGACGCGCCTCTCTTCGGCGTGGTGGATGACGGAGGAGCAGTTCTCAAAGACTCTCTTTAGAGAGAGCCACCGAGGGAAGTGTATATAGAGGGACTCTCGTTCATTGTCTAGAAAATTGATAGGTACTGCGGCGCGTAACGAGGCGCCGCGACTCGTTAAAGCGATTATTCTCGTCTGGTCGAAGTGTTGCGTAACGAAAAATGCCAGCGGTATCTAACCGCGGATCATCGTAATAACCGAGTCAATTCGACTGAGTTCACGTTGAGAATTCATCCCGCCGAGGACCCGCGAAATCCGCAAAACCCCGTTTTCCTCAATCATGCTCGAGGGAGGAAGCTCTGATCGCGATAAGAACGCAGAAACGCGTTGAGTAATCCTCGCAAAATCGTTACAAAACGTCTCGATTGAGTAGCTCGGATCTTCCTTAGTGGTACTACATATTTAGCTTCCATGAACTTAACCCGCACATAGAGAGAAAGATTTCTTTGAATTTAATATTCCTATTTGTTTGACTTTGATTTCTTCGACCTAATATACACAATAATTTTATATAATATTATAATATAGTTTCTTGTCAAATATCATAGTTCATTTCGTTAGATTGAGTCATATTGTTCTTGATAAACAGAAGCATTATTATTTAAAGAAAATGAAGAAGGGCGCACATGATGAAATAATAAAGAGACAAACCGTCAGTAACGCGAAAAAAGAAGTGTAAAGTTTCTTAAGATTATTTAAACAGGGCTATTGAATTCTTTTTAGTAAAACAAGGAAGCTACGTGAAAAAATTTTCTTCTTTGAATTAAATAATAAATTTTTTGGATTAAGCAATAAAATTATCTGAAAAGCCAAACGTACTTATTGACAGAAACGTTAATTTCGTTGGACCATTGATTCGTTGATTCAATAATTAAACTTGAATACAATAAAATTTATTAAATCCGAAGAAATTCTTTTTTCTCTGTGTAACATTTATCAAACCAAATATAAGTAGAAATGTAATGCAATTTTTTAGCAATACTGGACTGTCGTGTTAACTTTTTCGTGGCAACTGAAAAGTAAAACTACTTGGAATCTCAGTCAAAAACGCTTTTTCTACAATTACTACGCACGAAAGTTCCACAAAACCTGAACCCATTTATTGGAGGAAAACAATAAATAGACAAAAGCTATTCAATTGATTAATATTCAAGCTTGTTGCTCATAAAATGTATACGGAAAAAAAGATTTGCTAATATAAGGGCAACTAAAATTATTAATTGCATGAGCAAATTTTTTTGCTTTCATAGCAAAGTTATTTAGTTGTGATAGCTAAAAGATTTGCTAATATATATATTAGTAAATCTTTTAGCTATCACAACTAAATAACTTTGCTATGAAAGCAAGAAAATTTGCTCCTGCAGTTAATATTTTTTGTTGTCCATATATTAGCAAATCTTTTTTTTCCGTGTATAAGTTTGCCTTAGTAATATTCTGTTATTGAAGTTGCTTTTTGCATGCTTTTTAATTAAAGAATTTTAATGTGCTAATGAAAGTCACAGCGTAGAAAATTTTTGGTGCGTAATATATATTTTCATGTTTTTCGCCTTTTACGTGACATTTTTCTCACAACCATTAAATAACATATGTCTTTTTATTTATTCTTGTAGTTGTATTATTTCATCAGATTCCGAGTCAAAGTTATCATGAGAGTTTTCATTTCCATCATTACTATTAGAATAATCTGATGTTCTCATCGGAGTGAAATTCTATATTATTAACATATTTACTATTTGTTCTTTATTCATATACTTATAACTGATAATTCAGTTAAAAGTATAGCACTGAAATCAGTAAGATCTTGGTGAAAGAATCAGATAGTAGTGATTGTTCCTATTATTGATGCAGTTTGCAAACAGAAGATTAGGTTTGACACAGCGTATAACAAATTTGTTGTAATATCTACTTAATCAGTAAGATATAAAATGAAGCAATAAAATGGGAATGTTTCCAGCGAAAATCAGCGAATATTCATTGATTATCGGTGAAATGCTGCTTTCACTGATTTAATTAAAAACATTTTTATTGATTTATTTTAAGAGAGTATACGCGTATATTTAACAGCAAATAATATAAATAATTGTTTACATGACTACAACTTATCACGCGAAGGAAAAAAGCATATACACGCGGTATGACGTCACTGCTGATTATTTTCCTTGGCTTGCACGATTGCCAGAAAGGCTTAGTGATTCTTATTTCTGTTTTAAGATGTATAAACGGATTCACACACAAAGTTAGTAAACACGTTTTCAAAAACACGTGTAATCGTGATTATCTTATTATACGTATCTATAAATGTATGTGCTAAATCCAAGTTTCAGTCCTACTTTAAGCCTGAACTGTCTGACACCTCTATATTCTGAAGGATCAGTGTATGTGTAACACACATGGGAATTTAAATCCTTCTTAGCGCGTCTAAAAGGCAAAAAACGTGCAAAATACCTGTAAATTCTAAAGAGGACTTCTTTCTTGCCGAGGACTCGACAAAGCCGATAGATCGAACGGAATCTAAAGAGGTTGATATAGACTTCAGAGAATCAAACTAGACGTCAAATGGAACATTCAGGTCGAAAGTAGGATCAAAATTTCGACTGGGGAATACGTTTAAACGTTTCCTCGTTTAATGTACCCGAATCGAAACTTTGGCACTATATTAAACCTTGAATTCTACAACGCAGTAGAAGCCAAGTCAGCAAAATAGTTTAATCCTAATGATACAATTTACTTCTACTTTGACTCTAATAATGTCCAAAATTTCCCTTTTTATTTTTTTAGCATCAAAATAGATTGTATTGTAGACTTCAGAATATCAAAATAGGTGTTGAATAGAATAGTGAAGCTGAAAGTAAGATCAAAATTTTGACTTAGATGGATTAAATAGAATCAAAAGAGTATAGGTTGATATAGGTTTGATTCAGAGTATCAAAGTAGATGTTGAATGGAACAGTAAGGTTGAAAGTAGGAAAACTTCGACTCGGGTGGAGTACCTTCAATTTCTACCAGGGATATCAAGGCTTTATTGGAGCTTGTTTTACGTACTACTGTGTCCAAAAAGTAAGACCAATTTAAATTTTTTTTTTTAAATCTTTATTTATTATTCCAAATCTATTTCGTCGTCTTCAAAGTAATCCCCCTTAGACACAATACACTTATGCCAACGTTTTTTCCAACCCTCGAAACAGTTGTTAAAGTCGATTTCCGGAATGGCCTTCAAAACTTTCTTCGATTCAGCTTGTATCTCTTCAATCGAGTCAAAACGGTGTCCCCGGAGCGGTCTTTTGAGTTTAGGGAATAGCCAGAAGTCACACGGTGCTAAATCAAGTGAATATGGTGGTTGTGGAAGGATATGGGTCGAATTTTTAGCGAAATGGTCTCGAAGAACCAATGCAGTGTGAGATGGCGCATTATCGTGGTGCAAAAACCAAGAGTTGTCTTTCCACAATTCCGGCCTCTTTTTGCGAATAGCTTCCAAGTCTTGACGTTTATGATGTGAAATTTGACACAGATGTCTGTCACAGTGCTACCAATTTAGAAAAAAAATATCTCTGACATTCGTTATACCCGCGCAATTTAACTTGAAAATTGGTCTTACTTTTTGGACACAGTAGTATACAGTTACGCAACAATTAGTTAACCGAGAAGTTGTTCCAGTACCGAAATTCTGAAGAGGTCTGCGAACCCGCTTCAGTCTTCCCCGTTCACGACGAGCAAGCATCTCCGCTGGAGGCAACACCGCGGACCCATATTCCGCGGTTTAATTAAAGTCGAGGTCGCGGCCGGCACCCGCGCGAGCACCGCGAAGCACCGGGGTCGGGTCTAGACCGCGGTCGAAGAAGTACAAGAACTTGAATGCGAGATGGGGTCATTGCGAGTCACGGGGTGGAGGAGGGCCGAGGGAGGGCGGCGCGGGAGGGAGAAGGAAGGGGAGAAGGAAGACATTGTAAGCATCACGATGCTCGTAATGCTTCCCGTCGAGAGCGGCGTTCGCCGCGAATATCAGATATCGCGCGGATGAGCGCGGAGGTTGGAGGATGAGGAGGAGGAGCAGGAGGAGGAGGAGGAGGAGAAGAGAGCGTCTTCTCCTGCAGGAGGAACGCGATCGGCGCCTGCTCGCTCGCCGGCGCCGCGACTCCTCGGGACCCCGGGATCGTCGATCTTGACGACCATTAGCGGACGTACACGTGAGTCCGGGTGGGATTTTTTCCCGCCGCCGCGGCTGTTCCGGGAGTCGCGTCCGTTCGTTCGTTCGTTCGTTCGTTCGTTCGTACGTACGTACGTTCGTTCACTCGTTCACTGGCTCGCTCGCCCGCTCGCTCGTTCGCTCGCTCGATGGAATGCTAACCGACGACGATGCGCGATGTGCCCGGAAGTGCAGTTGATTCCCCATACCTGATTCCGCGGCGATCGCGCGAAAGAAGCGCTCGCGTATTCGCGTATTCGCGCCCCGCGGGCCCGCAAAAACCCAGCCGGCAGCCGGATGCTCGTAAACTTTTGCTCCAGCGCCGCAACAAACGCCAGATTTCGCGTGTCAGCGTATTCCGTGCCTACTTCGTGCACTACTACTATCACCACTACTACTATCACTGCTGCTATAAGTGAAAAATAACTTTATACTATCGGCAAAGTCTCACAGTAGCTCGTTTGAATTGGAGAATTGAAGAAAAGCTGACCGTTTTGCTGGCATTGCTAAGAGTTGCCTATTGCAGATAAAATCCATTCACTCTGCGAGGTGAAAATATTTACTGGCCAAAATTTAAAAAATGTATATTAGTAGCTATCTAGATAGACAAGTGTCTAGTTGGCAGCGACTTTATTACTCGATTTGCGAAGGTTGCATTCTTTATGAGAAGTTTACACGGTACTCGTATTTATTACATGCAGTGACGAAATAGAGAAATAAGAAAGAAATTTGCACAAAACAATATATCAACAATATACCTTTGTTGTATTTTATTAAAATGTATATTTTATTAAAATATTTATTTCCCTTATGAGAGAGGTTCATGTAACATTCATATTTATCACACCGAGTGACGAAATAAAAATAAGAAAGAAATAATCAAAATTTACACAAAAAAGTATGTTAACAAATATGTCTTTATTAAAATTTGTACTCTATTAAAATATTTTATTCACACCTCACACCTGCAATGTGGTTTTTATTGTTCTTACATATTTTTCTATTACGATCTGTAATCTTAGAGTCCTTAATCACTTATGAGTATAATCAAAATTTGCCCAAAACAATGTCATGTAAAATGCAGAGAGAGAGAGAGAGAGAGAGAGAGAGAGAGAGAGAGAGAGAGAGAGAGAGAGAGA
>NW_022639451.1:3410384-3416927 GCF_010583005.1 Odontomachus brunneus
TCCATCCCCGCGTGTTATTTGCAACGTGTCGTACGCTCGCGCACCCCCGCGATCTAGCGCAATCAGTGCTATTATATTAATATTTATGCCGACCCCCCTCTCCCTCTTTCCTGTCGCTTCGTCGTCGCGCTACCCTGTCTCTCGTTCCCGCTCTCTTCCGCCGAGCGCGTTTTCTCTCGCTCGGCTCGTCAGTGATACCTCGCGCGGAAAAGCCAATCGAAAACGAATCCACCCATCGCGTCCTAGATTGCTCAACACTTTCGCTCGTTGATCCTCATCGATCGAGAGAGGTGTATCTATAGATCGGCGGAATAGATCGATGACAATAACGGCGCTTTTTGTTTTATATATACCACGCAGTAGGTCGCGATTTGTTGTAACAGATCAGAGAAAGCTAAGAGAGAGAGAGAGAGAGAGAGAGAGAGAGAGAGAGAGAGAGAGAGAGTTGAATGCAATATTTAATAAATTTTTTTACTGCATCAATATAATACTTTAGATAAAAACTTTAGATCATTTTATGTAAATTTAATGTGCGTGATTAATTTAATATACGGTATATCTGCTTCGTAAATTTAATTTAAAAAACTGTAGTTTCTATTAACGATTACCTCACATCATGATAATCATGAAAGTCTATCTAGATAAGAAAGTGATAGTCATCTCCTCCTCCCTCTCCCTTCTCCTCTCTCGCTGTCGAAGCATCTTATGCAGTAACAACTAACAGTATTATTCCATTAATGTTATAGTTCTCCACTTAATAACGTAACTGTTACATAAAACATCTGTTATATTGCACTTATATTGTTGAGTGAGAAAGTATAACATTGATATAACGTTACCGTCAGTTGGTGATTACTGGGTCATCATATGCATGCATACTAAAACGTCATTTGTTTCAGGCAACGGAAATTTCTCGCTATAGCGCAATTGCAAACAGTTAATAAATTGAATACGACATGACTCAAGTAGATATACACTTTAACAGCAACTTTACCAGTCAATTTAAAGGTAGCCTCCTTTGTGAGCGATTTATATGACATTTATATTTACATATTACTTAGAACGTGACAAAATAAAAATACGAAAAAATTATTAAAATTTGCTTAAAACAACATGTAAATTGTAATATAAGAAACTAGGTATAATCTTCAGTGAATCTTTTAACGGAGAGAATATTATACTTTTGTTTTTCATATAGATTCTTTTCAATTTTACTGTATTTTTAACGGTACAGGAATAAACTGTCAGTAAGGTTTTGCTAAATTACGTAGTGAATTTTTTTAGAAACGTAGCAATTTTTTAACAGCATACTTTAATTCTTAAAATACAAGCAATATACATGAAATTGAAGCAAATGTACTGTACTGAATTAATTGTTGAATTAATATTATGCAGTGACGTAAAGTTTTTGCAATATTTATGCGGTACACAGAGAGAATTTTATAAAAATTATTACGGAATGTTCCTTGCATGCAGAATTCTAATAATTTTTACTATAAAATTTTCTCTGTACTGTATCAATATAACGAAAGTTTTACATCATTATATAATGTAAATGTAACAATTGACTCAATACAGTACTTGCTTCAATAAATGTTATTAAAAGAATTATAAGATTTCCAGTATCGATTGTTATTGTGTGTATTTTACGTCGTGATAATTAACACATTTATAAATTAAATATTACATGCTAAATAAATTATTAAATTTATATTATATAATAATTTAAATTAAATTTATATTATATAATAATGTAAATTTTTGGTATTGATGCAACAACAAATTAAAAATTGCACAAGTTAATTAGGTTTTTACATTTAATATAACATATTGTTTTAAGCAAACTTGGATCATTCTTTCATATATCTTTTTTGCAATTCTATGTGACATGCGAGGATAGGGTGAAAAGTTCCGAGCCTCATATATAGATAGTTCTACTATGTTCAATATTTTAATAGTGTTGCATGATTTCATTCTTCATATGCTTATATTCGAAGGTTCAAGTCAATAAATTGTTTAGTGTTGGTTTGAGCTCGCCAAAGCGCAAACGTTTCAAGCATTGTTTGTAAAAATGGAAAAAGTGGAAATTCGTGCCGTTATTAAGCTAAAATCAATGAATTAAAGTTCAAATTGCTTACCCACCCACCATACTCGCCAGATTTAGCCCCAAGCGACTTCTATCTCTTTCCCAACCTCAAAAAATGACTCGGTGGAAAATGATTTGCGAACGACAATGTCAGCGACGCTGTAAATGGCTATTTTGAGGACCTTGACAAATCGACCTATCAGTCTGGCATAACCGCTTTCTGGCAGAACATCGTTGGGAAAAGTGTATCACCCTAAATGGAAATTATATTGAAAAATAAATGAAAATCAATCCAAAAAAATTTTTCTTCTTCAGGCCTGGAACTTTTCACCCTACCCTCGTATATGATTGCAACTCGATCAGGAACTCAACGTTGCTGAATTTCATGTTTAACACACTTAAAATTACTAAAAGTTAAAGTTTACGTACATCAGTCTATGTGTATCCCGTCCCTATTTCAAAGAAACATCTCAGCTGGCTCGGCAGCATCTCAGCTGCTGGTAATCCTTGCTAATCCCTTTTCCGCGTGCACGTCAGCCCGACAAAATAACACGTCTACGTGTTCGTAGACGAGGCGCGGTTATGCGAAATCCTTCATCGGCACTGTCGGGACTGTCTCTTGCGCGCGAGCTCGACAACAATAACACGAGATACTATTTCGTACGAAGCAGCCAATTAACCTGCAACTACGCTCTCATGAGATTCGTAATAATCTCACATTCTAGCGTAACCCGCGATGAATAATGGATCGCCCGGAGTCACTCGACTCGGTACGTTAAGCCCTGCGCGGGCACGTTAGATCAGTGGGAAATGGCCGCTTCCCTCGCGCGTATCGTCGTAAATCGTAATCACCGTATCACACGATCTTACATTATGTTTATTAGATAATCAATATGGAAATCAGTTGGCTCTCACGAGTCCCGGCAAGAGTCACGCCGCGGATTCCTTCCTAAATCGCTGAAACGAGTTTCGCCGGCGGACGAATCACTCCGGAGGATCGAGGACCCCGCGAGCCGACATCGCGAGAGAACGTTCAGCTTCCACCGGGCGCGCGCTTTCCGCGCCGCTGAGGAACACCTCGCGTGTCTATTGTGCAGTCACGAGGCTTTCGTCGTGGCTTTCGTTCGTAGCAGCTCGCATTCGCCTCAGACACGCGTCAACGTATCTGGCTTCGCGTCACGCATCGTAAAACGCGCGAAAAAAGAACGCCGGACGGCCCCGATCTAGGAAGCAGAGGATCCAGGACACGCGCGCAAGCGGGATCTCAAGAACGGGCAAAGCCAACCGGGTCTGCACACGCGTGTTGATTACGGAGAACAGGGTCCTGTCGCTGCCGTGCGACGAAAGTAAAAGACAAGTAAAAAATGAAAGAAAAAGGAACACGACGAGGGAGGAGAAGGAGGAGGAAGAAGAGAAGAAAAAGAGAAGCAGCAAGTAGGGATTTATGAAATTGTGTATCGCGACGCGATCTTTTTTAAGAATCGCAATGAGTGCGATATATTATATCACAATTTTATATCGCAAATGCGATTTAGAATCGCGCGCGATTTTAGGTCACCAACGCAACATTTAATCATAAGACAATATGAAGTATGATAAATAAATGTTTAAATAAATGTTAAACATACTAAAAATAAATAAGTCAACTCTCTTTCTTCGTATTGCATCAAAATATTCTTTGAAATGTCCACTATACGCGAGTCTTATTGTGAAAGAATAGTTAGCGTTAATTATGTGAAAGAATATCGAAAAGTTTTGTAAAATGTCTCCCATTTTATTTTGTTTTTTTTTAAACATTATACTTTCTACGTGAGGTAGAATGGAAGATATTTTACAAAATTTGTTTATTTCAATATCATTAATTTTCAAACATTTTTAAAATTCATTTATTAAGATATGTAGTATATAAATATGTGTTATTGGACATTTAACTAATCATAATTATTTATTGACAACATTTTTCTCATAAAACTCTAAGACTACCTTGTTTATTATCTTTTTTTCTAAAATATTAATGATAATCAGTATTAATAATAACACGTTTCAATTATAATATTATAAAATGTTTTAATCAATATTAAAATATTAATGATAATCAAAAGTGTAGCAATCTTTGGTAATCTTTTGAAACATAAAAAAAAATTATATATATATAAAAAATATATATATATAAAAAAAAAAAATATATATATATATATAATAAGAAAAATATATATATATATAAAAAGAAATAATGCAACTTAACATTTTAAGGCTGTTATATAGCATAATTCCATTATTTCTAAATATATAAGTTTGGATTAGGCAATATAAAATATAGATTGTCGCGCGATATTTGCATAGACCAAGATGACGAGTGATTTTGAATTGTAGGCGCGATTTTGCGATAAAGGTCCAATTGCGTATCGCATTGCGGGAAAGAAAATCGCAGTGCTTGCAATACATCGCAAAATCGCACATCCCCAGCAGCAAGATGAGGACGAGGAGGACGGAGGCGAGAGGAGGACCGCGGTCCAGGACGATAATAAACGTGAGATCGGATCTCCCGCCGCTCGTTTCACCGGCGCGAACTCGCTCGAGCAACCGATCCAGATTATTTGAATATCGTCCGATAAATGCTCGCTCTCGCGCGGCCCGCTCGACGGCGACGGCCGTAAACGTCCCCACGGCGGGACTTGTCGGCGGATATAACCCTCGCGGACCCGTTCCTACGTCGCCTTTATGTCCAAAGTAGCGCATACCGTTGATAACTTTGTGAATATATTAACACCAGGGTGTCATAACGCGATCGTAATATCCCCACGGACGGGCCTTATCGAGAGTAATCGCGTGAGATCGCCGATCGAACGGATAAATCGCCGTCGATGGTCGCTCGGTCTTTTGAGCCTTTCGTTCAGAGAGAAGCGTCGGAGAAGAAGGAACTGGGAAATAGAACGGAGAAATTCAACCATTCATATACGCGGGGTGAGTCGGTAACTATTACCATCTCGAATGTCTTCGAAACAAAAAACGAAGTATTCTACTTAGAAATAGAAATGTTTTAGAAAATTCCTAAAGATTACCAACTTAATGTTGAATGTCATCAATATTTTATTAAAAAAAGATAGTAAAAAAAAAAATCTTATTGTTTTATAAGAAAAATGTTAATAAATAATTATAATTAGATAAACGTTCAATAACACATCTTTATATTAAGAAAAAACACATTAAAAAATTAACATATATTTATTAGGTAAGTACCCTTAACATATTTATTTAAATCAAAATTCTCTTTATTTAAACCGAGTATTGTTTACTTAAACCAAATAAACAGAACTCGGTTTAAATAAAAAAAATTTTTTTTTATTTAATGTGTTAATGGTACCTATCTAATAAATATTTGTTAATTTTTGGATATTTTTTCTAAATATATATATATATATATATATATATTGATGGTATTTAAAAATTTTTTATGGTATATATATTGCATGTCTTAATAAATCGAGATCTGTATTTATTTTATTTTTGTAATTCAAATTTTCCGAATAATTCGAATTCAAACAATACACACAAAAAATATTGTTCTATCCTGCTAAGAAAATCGATTATTCAGTTTACTTACTTTTTTAAATAATGTAAAATTATTTCCAACAATTATCCAATATTTTCCAATTATTTCTATCGTTTTTTTAATAATTATTTTGAAATATACTAAAAATTTCAAAAGAACTCATTATTATGTACTCAAAAAAAGAAATTACTCTCTTTACAAGAATATTAAGAGACTATCGAAGAAAAAGAACTGATTCGATTCTATATAATAAGCAAACCGAACATTTTTTTTTATTTAACACTCTTAATTGAATTGGATGCGGGATATATTTTGAATAAAATTGATGCTTATAACAAACTAATGATAAATTTACAGAGTTTAATAGAGTTATAAATACTTAGAACAAGTAACATTTACCTGAATGTATGATCAGGTCTAGACCAGGTTTAGAAGTCACACGGGTCGGTTGTCACAAGGTTTATATCTTACGTAATAAATGGAGGAATATATTCTTCTCTATAGTACAGGTTGCCTATATCATGTTAGTTGGATGTACGCAAAATAGCTTATGTCGGAAACATCACCTGTGATATTTACAAGTACTTTTTTTTAATTGGACGCGGTGAACAAATATTTTCTTGCCCCGTTATTTTTATTGATCCGTTACGTTTGGAATTTCTAATCGTAATATCTCTTCAGTTACAAAAGATATAAACGTAAGATATAAACCTTGTGACAACCGACCCGTGTGACTTCTAAACCTGGTCTAGACCTGATCATACATTCAGGTAAATGTTACTTGTTCTAAGTATTTATAACTCTATTAAACTCTGTAAATTTATCATTAGTTTGTTATAAGCATCAATTTTATTCAAAATATATCCCGCATCCAATTCAATTAAGAGTGTTAAATAAAAAAAAA
>NW_022639451.1:3416937-3446307 GCF_010583005.1 Odontomachus brunneus
ATTTTATTAAAAAAAGATAGTAAAAAAAAAAATCTTATTGTTTTATAAGAAAAATGTTAATAAATAATTATAATTAGATAAACGTTCAATAACACATCTTTATATTAAGAAAAAACACATTAAAAAATTAACATATATTTATTAGGTAAGTACCCTTAACATATTTATTTAAATCAAAATTCTCTTTATTTAAACCGAGTATTGTTTACTTAAACCAAATAAACAGAACTCGGTTTAAATAAAAAAAATTTTTTTTTATTTAATGTGTTAATGGTACCTATCTAATAAATATTTGTAACTGAAGAGTATCTTACGTTAATATTATGGACTTAGATAATATTTTAACTACTTAATTCACAGTTACTGCAACATGATTTTTAAATATGATTTCTTTTATTCCAAATGACTTTCTGAGTTAAATTAACTCAAGTTAAGTGGAAATTATTATGAGAATTATTATCTTCTTTCAATAATTTTTTACTATACCCGATTATTAGATATCGCTAATTTTAATAAAACATTTAAAATCTTAAAACAGCCGATTATTAGATATTAGATATCAATACCCGATTATTAGATATCGCTAATTTTAATAAAATATTTAAAATCTTAAAAGAGAAATAATTTGGTTTGTTTCCAAGAAAGACATGTGATGATCAATTCTGAATACAGAGTGAATATTCACATTTGCACGACTTTGCTTACAATTTAATAACTTTTCTTGTATATAAATATAAAAATATTTTTTTTCTCTTATATATTAAATTTTAAAATTTAATATATAATTAAAATTTTTCTTTGAATCTCTTGAGTTTAAAATATGAAGCTTAATTTTGATGCTTATGATGAACTTATTGATTTACCGATATATAAACTCATGAAATTCTTAAAATAAGTATATTTACTTGAATGCAGTGTATATTTTTTCAGTATGTAAGGATTCGAATTTAAATCGAATTCGAGTAGAGTTTGCACACCTCTACTAATCATGCAATCTATATACGGAGAGAATATTGTAGTAAAAATTACAACGCAATTTTAGTAGAGAGTTAGGGAATAGACTGGCACTATCATGAAAATTATAATAAAACATAGTAAAAATGACCATAAACATAGTAACTCTTACTACATCTATGGTTATTTTTATTATGTTTTATCATAATTTTCGCAATAGAGTGCCAGTCTATTCCTGGGCTACTAAAGTTGCATTGTAATTTTTACTACAATATTCTCTCCGCGTATAATTAAGCTACACAAGCTTGAAGTGAATTTATTTAACTCAATTCGGGCTGTTTTTATCAACTTCCTTGTACAGGGCGGAAATTCAAGCGTGCTCCGGATCATAATCGCCCACCACGCGTAAACGTCATTCCCATTGACGACTGTCATTGATCGTGGAAATGACTGCGAGTCGACGCTTTCCTGGAACCGGAGTCCAATCGGGAGCAGTTTCGCGGAGAAAACGATTCGTATGTTGATGATATATGCGGTATACGCACAGGAAATTGAAGTCATTAATGCCCGACCGGCAGAGCGAAAGAAAGAGAGAGAAAGAGGCAAGTAACGCCCATTACTCGAGATGCGCATAACGTCCTACGGCCCCTTCGTTTCAACGCACATACTTTCTACCTCAAAGGCCCGAAAAGTCCCTCGCTGGAAACTCGGGCAGAAGGCGTTGCCCGGATATTTCTTTCTTCCTCTAGCGAGAATAAAGAGGAAAGAAGAATGTCGACCGTGGTGAGAATCGAGACTCGTGCGTGAAATTACTGTCGATTTATTGGAGTTCTCTCTCTCTCTCTCTCTCTCTCTCTCTCTCTCTCTCTCTCTCATACAAACGCGCGACATTCCGTCGGGCGGATCGTGGAAAACTGTACGTTCACAGACCCAGCAAATATGTGAAATATCTCTTCTTCATTTACGCATTCCACTTTTCCGTCGCATTACGTGCGGTCGCTCGGCACGTCGGCGATATGTTCCTTGGGAAGAATTTCACATCAACGTAGAACACTTCTCACGGAAAATCGGCGCAATAAGACACGCAACATTGCCCTCGTCGTGGTCTCGCGCGGTCGTTGGAAATGACCCGCGTTTTCAAAGTTCCTCCGGGGATCGACCCGCGGACAGAGGATCTAACGCGCGCAGAGGGTTACATCGCGTGAAATATGCCGATTCGTGGATCCCGTTTCGTTTGTCACCGTGCGCCGACCGTGTGTCCATTGTACGTGAGATCGTATGCCGTTATGAATCTCTAGTTATAAAACGGGTCCTCCGTCTGGAGAGGCACCATCTATCTCCCCGTCTCTCTCTCTCTCGCTTTTTCTCCCTCTCCCTCTCTCCCTCACTCTCTCTCTCTCTCTCTCTCTCTCTTTCTCTCTCATCCTCTCATTCTCTCTTTCTCCCGAGCAAAGCGTATAACTGTATCTTTTCCACGGGGCACACGTGCACCCGCGAGCGTGCGCCAACGAAGATGTGTGTGTATATGTGTGTGAGAGAGAAGAGGACGGAAAAGAGGAAGGGTTCTCCGAGAAGAAGAAGATGAAAAAAAGGAGAAATAAGCGAAGAGGACGAATTCAAGATGATGCTCGACAGTCCGGATTATCACGCCGGAGAAATCTAATTTATTTGCAGCGCCACGACGCGAACCACAATTTCTGCACCGTTATGCGCCTCGATGCACCCCGTTTAGCGAGATGACATTTAATGCAGCATAGTGCGATCGTCGGAACAATGTCGAGAGGGGGAGAGAGAGAGAGAGAGAGAGAACGCCGTGCCGCGCCGCTCTCAACGTACACGACTTTGCCGCTCCGAGCAATCCTCCTAGCCGCCCCCTCCCTCCCCCTTACTCTCCCATTCGAGTATTTATAGATGTGTAGATAGAGGAAAAATTGGTTCTCTCGTAATAACACCGGCGCGCTCTCCTCGCGGCCGCATCCCGTCGCATCGCATCGCGCGGAGTTACGCATTCATTGACATAATAGTCACGCAGAAAAGTAACCGCGCGGCGGTAATTACGGAAAGAGGAGCGTTTGAACGGCGGCTAATTGCGAAACTCGCGTCGGCGGAATCGTACTACCGCACCACGTGCGGTAGCAACATTATTCATCTGGCGGCGTAACGGGACGCAATAATTAACACTGGCGCGGAATTATTGGCTAAACACGCCGGTAATAAAATCGGTCGCTTATCTCTCTCTCTCTCTCTCTCTCTCTCTCTCTCTCTCTCTCTTTCTCCCTCCCACCCTCCGTTTCTGTCTTCCCTATCTCCACGCGAGAAAATGCAACACGCGTGTGAGAACAGTGTTATTGCCGATAGTATTGCGCGCGCGGGTAATCATACAACCGAGGGACGCGAGTTCACGCGGAGGAAAATGCTTTCTAGAAGCTGTTTTGCGCGAGTTACACGCCGCTCGCGAGCTAACATAAGTCATCAGCGCAGTCATGACGGGCTAATTGATCGATTGTGCGGCGCGCGCACAAGCTTTGTCTTCAGACAAAGGTAGAGAAGACTCGGTCAGGTTAGGGTCACGTTGACCATGCGGTTTGTCTATGTACTTATTGCGACAGAAACAGTGGGAGAAAATACTACAAAATATTCTTTTTAGAGCATAGGTATTCCACTGCAAAATGTTTCTTCGAGAATACAGATACTTACCCTGATTACGTTTTGTGAAGAAATACCTATGTTTCAAGAAGAATATTTTATGAAACAGTACCAATGTGTTTTCCACAAGAAACATTTTGCGGAAAAGTGTTTATATTTTAAAAATAATATTTTATGGAAAAGAGTAGCAATATGTTTTAAAAGAAATATTTTTTAGAAAAATATCTATGATCTAAAAGACACATTTTGCAAAAAAATACCGATATTCTAAAAGGAATATTTTATAGAAAATTATCTATGTCCTAAAAGGGACATTTTGGAGAAACATATCGATGGTTAAAAAAAAATATTTGGCAGAGAAATAGCGATCTCAGGAAGAAACATTTTGTAGAAAAAGATCTATATTCTGAAAGGAACATTATATATGCAAAAAGATATTCTCTAAAAGAAAAATTTTGCAGAAAAATATCTATGTTCTAAAAAACCACTTTTTCAAAAAAATACAGATATCTCGAAAAAATATAAATCTTGTAAATAGGATATTTTTTGAAAAATACCAAAATTTAAGAAGGAATATTTTTTGCGGAATAATATCTATACTCTGAGAGAAACATTTTTGCAGAAAAAATCTATTCACTAAAAGAAATATTTTGCAGGTAAATATACATGCTATAAAAAGAATATTATTTTGGAAAAATATCGATGTTCTAAACAAAATATTTTGCGGAAAAATACCAATATTCAAAAGGGAATATCTCTTGCAGAAAAATATCTATATTCTGAAAGAAACATTTTGCGAAAAATACCAATATTCTGAAACACAAACATTTTGCAAAAAAAAATATATTTGTTTTAAGAGAAATATTTTACGGAAAAATATTGGTACGCTAAAAGAGATATTCTGCGGGAAAAAATCGCTAAAGTTAGTGTTCTAAAACGAACATTTTGCAAAAAAAAAAATATCTACACTTTAAAGGGAATATTTTGCGAAAAAATGCTTCTGTATATTAAAAGAAACGTTTTGCAAAAAAAAGTATTCTTACAAGTTGCAAAACTGTGATCGCGATTGCGTATGAATGTCGCCCGGCATTACTTCTTCTCACGATATATTGAACGTATCACGCGCAGATTCACTCATCGCACAAGCTGCGTATTATTCATACATCGAAGCTGCGGATACCGTGAACCTCTCGTTGCATAATTTACCGCAATCTACGTGAGAATCGCGATTCAAGTCGAAGCGGGGCGACGCGACGCTTTTGTGGGCGACAAGCTGTCACTTCCGGCACTCTCGCGCTCTCGTTCTTTCTCTTTGCTCTCGCTACACATACGAAAGTCTAGCTCAGGAGACTTGAAAGTTCAATAAAAAGAAGATAAATAAAAAACAAAATAAAATTTAAAAAATTATAAAAGGACAATGTTTTTTTTTAATTTTGTCATTATTCAGTCGCAAACTATTCGACTTCTTACTTAAATAGATTTTCATGATTATCACATGGAACAATCGATGATGGAAAGATTACAGTTTCTTCTCATCACATTCTTTCAATCACATGGAGCAAAAGTATACTGTGTTCAATTAATTTTTACTAAATTTACATCATACAATAATGTAAAATTTTTGTTGTATTGATGCAACAGCAAAGAGTGCGGCCAAGTCCCCACATAGGCATGCCGATCAATTTTTTCCGAAGAAAAATTATATGGATCCATCTTTGACTTAAATTAAAACTTTTCACGCGCTGATTTCAAATATGTAAGGCTAGGCTCAAATATATCAAGCACATATGTGTGACTAAGTGGACGAACTTTTCATTTGCTCAACATTTCTCGTTTTGTCTCGGATTTTTACTGCCTATTGTGTGAATTCGAGCAATCATTACGTATGTAAAATACGATATAATACAAATTGAAAACAGAAGAGGGTTTATGATCCATTTAGGTCGGTTCCACTGTCAGATAACGTACCTAAAACTGTCACTGAGCTTGCAAAAAATGCTTATTTCTGCATTCGTTTTACTTTTTATCTTGTTTTTTAAATAAATATCTATCTAGTAAGAATGGAATTTTAGATGGATCATTTTCTTTGGAACAATAGCTCCGTTCACCTTGGCATCTACATATTTGTAAATCCGTCAAACCTATGCGTCAAAAGCTTCCATTCAAATACAAAATAAAGTCAAAATTTTTGTCGGGAAAAATTAGGTGGAATTCCCCTATTCTTTATTAAAGGTTACATTCATATTTTTAAAATTGCATTTTACATGATATGTTGTTTTAAAGCTCCTGAATTCTCGCCGTGGTCATGTAGATCGTGACGTCAAAAGCGAGAAATGACACCCTGAAAACTTTGACATGCCATTTACAAATAAATAGATATTTGTACGAAAGAGCACTTCAGACCGTTTGAGAATACTTGTAAAATGAAAATTATCCTCTTTTTTCCTTGATAGTCGATAAATAGATGTGAAATGAACGTGAAATCATAAGAAAAGGTAGGTTGAAGAAGAAGATTGCCCGTTACGTTAATTTCACGGTTATTTATTGATTGTCAAGGAAAAAGGATAGTTTTTATTAGTTTTTTTCGGGGCCTTTCGCAAGTTCTTGAGCAATCAGAAGTATTCTTTCATGCTAGTATTTTTCTATTTGAAAATGACACACAAACATTTTGGACATGCGTTTCCTCACTTCGGATGTCATCAATCAAAAGCCGAAGGGTCGCGATGAGATCCAGACAGAGTTTCATAATTATCACGAAGTGAGACAGAACTGATGATGAAAAATTTATAATTTTCTTAATTACATTTATGAAATAAATATACTGTATTAAATTAATTATTAAATTTACATAATATAATAATATAAATTTTTGTTGTGTTGATGTATAAGAAACTTTTACTAAAGTTACTTTAGTAAAATAACTAAATTTACTAAGTTTAAAATTTACTAAATATACTAAGACACACTTAGATTTCGATATTACATTTATCATAATATTTGGGAAAAATATTGATAATCAATTTCTCTCTCGTCATTCTATGTGATAAAAATATGAATGCATATCTGATCGGTCATAAGGGACTCAACGTAGCTGAATTTCATGATTTAATATACTTAAAGTTGCTGTAAAGTTTACACACATCAGCAGAAGTCTTAAGTAAATTTTGATTATTTTTTGTATTTTCCTCGCATTTCTTTCAGATAGATAGATGTAAATAAATTTGTCAGTAATTTTAGTCAGATTGGAAAGATTGTATCTCTCTCTTATGAGCAGTTCAGATAGCACTTATATTTATCATAAAATAGCAAAATAGAATTATAAAGAAAATACAAAAAGAATAATCAAAATTTGCTCAAAACAACGTACCATGCAAAGTATGTAATATAAAAATTTGAGTGTAAGTTTTAGTTAATATGCTACATTAATATAATAAAATATTATAAATATGATAAAATGTAATATAATATAAAATATAAATATAAAATATATAATATAACTATAAAATATTATAAATATAATAATATAATAAAGAATTGACATTATTGCACGATATAAATTAAATAATTAATTTAGTATAGTATATTTGCCTTATAAATATAATCGAAAAAATTGTACAGTTTCTATCATCGATTGTCTTAATTCGTGATAATTATGAAAGTCTACGAGGGCTATTTCGTTTCTCTATGTGATAAGTATGACTGCCATATGAATCACTCATAAGGGATGCAACCTTTACAAATCGCGTGGTAAAGTCGCTGTCAAATTTAGGTACACCTGTCTCTATGTGGGCTGATAACCGATTTAGGGATAAAATCCCGTCTATATGTCGCTACATCGAGCGCCGCGATCCACGTCCACGCAATCTACGCGCTGCCGAGGGAATCACACACGCTCGTGAGAAATCGCTCGCGTGTCGAAGGAAACGATTTTGCGTTACAAAGCATCGCTTCCGCTGCCGTAGCCGCCGCCGCCTCAAGTCGTATACCTTTGTTCCTCGCTGAAACAAAGACGACGACGACGACGACGGCGACGAGCGAAGCGGAGCGAGAACGGTGCACTGGCTCGCTCGCGCCCGTCTACGCACTCCGGCGGCACTGTGAGCGGGGCTTTAGGCGCTCCATCGCTTTCACGGAGGAATTCCGAGTCGCGCCGTGTGTAACGGGCATGGAATGCGAGTGGATGGAAGTCCGTCCGTCGTATGCATCGGCAGAAATTCAGGCATGCTGCCTTCAAGCCTGCCTGAATTCCCAATGCAGCGCGCGCAGAAGAGAGAGAGAAAGAGAGAACGAGCGAGCGTGTCTCCTGCGAAGCGTCGCGCGCGTATCACCAGCTACACGTGTCTACACCCACGTGACGCATTTATACAGCCGTTGGAACGTCAGGACCACGACGACACGGAGCCACGAGGATCCAGCAGACGTGACCCGCATGATTTATAGATCCTTGGGAGTAATACGCGCGGTGGCGCGGACCGAGATCTCTGACGAAGATCCGCCCGCCTGCGGTTGACCGGAGACACGCGTCATTTTTCGTCTCGCTACGTGTATTCTCCTCCTTCCACTTACCCCTATTCGTTTCCCCACTGTGTTTTATCCCACGCGCGAACAATTCGTTCTCTCGTAAAATGAGACACTCAACTCGCCGGCGCGTTCGCCGAACGCGCCGTAGAAGCGCGCAGGTCAAAGGTCAAATTGAATTTACGGAAAGCTGGGAAAGCCAAAATTGTGGGGAGACAGAATAATTAGGTAGACGGGTGCACGTAAATTTAGCAGCAACTTTACTAGTCGATTTGTAAGGGTTGCGTCCTATAAGTCCAATCTACAATGTATTCTTTGTATCTTGTTTCTCGCCCTTTGTAGTTTCTCTCTTTGCTTCAGAAAGACTTGTTTTACCGACACAATTCTGCTTTTTGTTACGTGTCTCTCGTGTCTCTTCCGGAGTTGGTTAACTTTCATTTGGAAAAACAGAATACAAGGAAGCACGGAGTAAAGAAACGAAACCTAAAACAGTGCCTTCTGAAGCAAAGAGACGAATGACAAAGAGCAAGAAGCAAGATACAAAGAACACATTGTAGATTGGGCTTTATGAGTGGTTCATAAAAGAGAACGGGTCTATATTTTAGAATTTCGAAGTTACAATTTCTCAGGCAACTAATTGTTGCCTGACTAACTGTATAAACATGATAGAGGTTACCTTTTTCTGTATATTAATGCCCGCCACGATTTTGTCTTGTAATAACCAAAATACGAACATACATACAACATAGCCATTTTACCTTAGTACCGGGTTCAATGACCAAGTAACAAAGGGTAAAGAAGACCACGTATAAAATATGTATCCTGATTAGTAGTTTCAGAGTCTCCGCGAGAGATCTTCACAATCCCCCCCCCCTCTCTCTCTCTCTCTCTTTCCTCTTCTGTCGCCCCTTAATTATTATTACAACTTTACCTTACTCGCCTATGTGTTTGATTTCAATCATTTTATGAATGAAAATTGCTTTTATTATTCGAAAGTTTTACATGATCGATTATACTATGATTAATAATTAATTTCATCATCGATGAACTGATAAATTTATTATTTGTTT
This sequence comes from Odontomachus brunneus, assembly GCF_010583005.1. Lineage (NCBI taxonomy): Eukaryota > Metazoa > Arthropoda > Insecta > Hymenoptera > Formicidae > Odontomachus > Odontomachus brunneus. The sequence continues at coordinate 3,426,126 of NW_022639451.1, forward strand.
ACCTATACAATGTGATTACATATACGATACGTAACGATTGATTATAATTTCAATTATTAATTTGTCGGTTATTTCATTTAAAGAAAATTTTAATTCATTAATACCCAGTACTGATACACTCAGCAACTCCTCAATCAATTTCTTCCACTTTTTAACTATTCTATATTTTTCTACTTACTTTTTTCTACTTTTCAGTTGTAATATTATTTCGATTTTGTTAAAACTCAGAAAAAACGTTTGGTGAATATTATATTCTAATGAATATATTATACATTAAAAGAGTCATTTTACAATTTCGTTTTTCTCATTGATAACTACATAAATAAAGCACATGACCGACATAATCCTTAACTCAACTAAATCCGATCTTCCATATCAATTGGCGCGACATAGTAGAAAATAATCATTATTGTTTACACATTCGGTATTAATTTTGTATCTCTTGAAACGTAAGAAGTTCTTTTTTTTTAAATATCTAAATTCTAGTAAGAAAATTTCTTTCTTTCGAAATAAATTCACCTTGAATTTAAAACGTGACAAACTACCGATTCTCTTTTTTTCAAATTGAATTCACATTTGTCATCAACAAGCGACTTATAAGACTACAGAGAACGCAACTGTGAAAAGTAACTGCAGTATTTTTTAGCGGCTCCGATTTATTCGAGTTTCTCACGGTCGAGCATGGATGGATGGATGTGTACATAGACGAGCAAGGATACGCAAGGCAATCATTGTGTTGTTAAGCGGAAAGACGTCGCATCGTATTAACGCCAACTCGGGATGTGCGACTTATGAAATTGTATATCGCGATGCGATCTGTTTTAAGGAGCGCAATTAATGTGATATATCACATCATAATTGTGTATCATAAATATGACTTTAAATCGCGCAATTTTGTATTGCAAGTGCGATTTTATATCGCTAACGCGATTCTTAATCATAAGGGGCATGATGGCAACTGTAATGTTTAAATAAACATATAATATATAAACAATAAATAAATATAAACATATTAAAAAGAAATAAACCAACTCTCCCTTCTCATATTGCATCAAAATATTCTTTGGAATATCCACTATAAGGAAACACTTTACTATGAAAGAATAATCAAAGATGAAAGCATAATGAAATTAAATGATGTTTTTTTAAAAACATTATTTAACTTTATTATGCTTCCTATGCTAAATGAGAAACATTTTACAAAACTTGTTCATTTCCGAATCATTGTTTATTTCTGAATCATCATTCCGAATCTTTAAACATTTCTAAAAATGACTTATTAAGAGAGACATACCGTATATGAAGATGTATTATTATACGTTTAAATAATTATAATTATTTATTGACAACATTTTTGTCATAAAACAATAGAACTACCCGTTTTATTACTACTTTTTATTAAAATATTAATGACGTTCAAAATTAAGTCTAGCAATCTTTGGTAATCTTCTGAAATATATATAAAAAATATATGTAAAAAAATCATTTATAAAAAGAAATAATGAAATTTAAAATTTCAAGATTGTTATAATGACATACTCCTATGATGCCTTTAAATGTACATAAGTTTAGATTAGATAATATAAAATAGCATAGATTGTCATACGATATTTGCATAGATATTTAACTAAAATGACAAATGATTTTGAATTGCAGGCGCGATTTTACGATAAAAATCCAATTGTGATTTAAAAGAAAATCGCAGTGCTTGCGATATATCGCTAAATTGCACATCCCTAGCGCCAACTCGGCGTCTCGCGATGCGTGCGATATCGTGAATTTACGCGACGCGCATGTTATGGAAACATGTGAATTCGGATTACGGTATATTAGTTACGTGCGAAATATCATTTCCCAACGCTAATGCTACGCAACTATCATGCGGGATCTCGTGACATACATGCAGCATGGGGTGCCATTTCGCCGACATACGGCACGATTCTAATGGGGATCTCGCGAACGAAACCCCGCGCTGAATAATTCAGTTTTCCTCTCTGGAGGGAAACACCTGCGAATACTCGCACTCTGGAAATCCCACATTTTACTTGGAAATGCCAATTTTATCACGCAGTATCTTACATACAAGGATAAAGGTTACTTCTTTTCACTAAAAATTAGTTCATGGATCGCGGAAGAAAACGGATTCTTATCCGGGAAGAAAAAGTCGTGGGATCTACATGGGGAAGATTTGTTTGCGAATAACTTCCTGAAGATAAGTCCTCTTATTATCGGACAGCAGTTGCGTTCCGAACTGCATTGGAAAAAGTATTCAAACCGCATTGAAATCGAATGTACATCACGCTTCTTAACAACGATAATACAAAATAAAAAAATATATAAAATTATTACCTTATTAATCTTACTCCTTGTCCACAACCTTGCTTTAATTCTTAAGCCGTAAGAAATTGACCAACACAGTTGATTATTTTTAAAATAATCGACTATGGTTGATCAATTTATTACAGCTTAAAGATTAAGGTTAGCAAGGTTGTGGACAAGGGGTAAGTTTTGATCGTTTAGTTTAAATTAAGTATTGAGCTTATTTTGTACGGACAAGAGACTAAAAGGACGTGAAAATTTTATTGAAACAATTAAAGCAGTTAATTTGTTATATAAAACCCTAAAATTAAGTATAACTCAATTATAAGGGAAACACCACACTCGATAATAACGATAATATATTAAAAAAAAATTACGATCAATCTTATTCAACTAAATTTTCAATTTATTTTGCATGAACAAAAAACTGAAAAACCGTAAAAATTTTGTTAAAAGAAATAGAATATCTCGCCATACACAAAAAGGGATAATAAGACCAAAAAAAGTAACACGCTTATTATAGTGACATAAAATATTTTATGAAATATTTTGTGAAAAATTATTTATATTCTGAAAAAAAATTATTTTTTGCAGAGAAACATCGACATACATATATTCTGAAAGGAACATTTTTTTTTTACAAAAAAGTCTATGCTCTAAACAATTTTATAGAAAAATACCGATGTTCTAAGAGGATCATTTGAAATAGCAATATTCACAAAAGAATATTTAGCAAAAAGATGCATGCTCTGAAAGGAACATTATGCAGAAAAATATTTATGTTTTAAAGGAAACGTTTTACAGAAAAATACCGATGTTTTAAAAGAAACATTTTTTGGCGAAAAAATATTGATACTCTAAAAAAATTAATATTTTGCAAACAAAGATCTGTACTCTAAAAGAAAACATTCTTTCTCTCTCTCTCTTTCTCTCTCTCTGCGGAATAATATCAATTCTAAAAAAAGAACATTTTGCAGAAAAATTTTTGCGCTTTAGAAGAATTTTTTAAGAACGAAACCTCTGATTTCATTCAACTCTAACAATTGCGATCGCAAACGCGAACGTTGAGTCATTTTTACGACGATTGCGCAATGACGCGAACAATGCGAGTCCCGGTAGCAGCAGTAGCAGCGGGAACGAATCGTTATCTCGTTGTCGGGATGCGATCGTTCTCGGGTCGATTTAATGGGTCGTTCGCAGGCCGTTTGCTCGTTTACTGCAAAACGATTCCTTTCGCTTTGCCACGAGGAGCCGCGCCGACGCGACGTTTCCGCCGACGACGCGGCCTCCAAAAAATCACAAAGTGCGTAATTCCTCCTTTCGCATACCTTGGCGGGGAAAGAAACATTCTCATATCTTTCATACGCGCGCGCGTACTTGCGGAATACATTTTCCACTCATACGCAGAAACAGATATTATTCTGCTGCTAAGAAAAGCGATTACATTCATTTTCCTTATCCTCAACCAAGAATATCTTCTTGATAACAGTCTTTGAATATATTCGCTACAAGTTTTAGAAAAGTTTATTACAGAGAAAAAATAAACATTTATAAACATTTATTTGTGTAATATAAGGTTTATTTTTATAAAACAAGTTTATCTCTGTGAAATAAACCTTATTTTTGTGAATAAATTTTACATTCCACATAGTATATATACAAATTTTAAAAAATTTTAAGTATGTTTTTTTCAGTGTATCATGTATTAAAAAGAAGAATATATTCTTTTTGCAAGAATATTATAAGACTTTATTGAAGAAAATATTAGTTCGTCTTTATGCGGTTAACAAACCGAATTTTGGTTTTAATTTAAAAGAGCTTGTGGAACAGGAAAAAAATTAGGTAAAATTTGGGAAAGTGTAAACAGTTGTAAATCAATAGAATGAATTTTTGATTATTTATGTTTATTAACAATATCTTGGTATGAAAAAATTAAATTTTATGGTGAATATTAACATCATTATTTTGTGTCTATTTCAATTCTGTTCTCCAAAAGAATTATGTTTCAACATTAATCATCCTGGTTTCAACAGGACTGATTTGATATTAGTACTAATATATTTTTTTATTCATTAGGATTATAGTTATCTACGTAGCGAGTTTTGAAAAAAAAAAAACAATATTTCGCAAAATAGAAGTTATAAAAAAATCAGATTTAATTTTTTTCACTGAAAATTTTGAGTTTGTAAAAGAAATAAATATAAAAAACGGTTTTGTGATTTGCAAAAAAATCTATGAGCCATAATATTTGCTCTAAAATCTATTTTTTGTACCGATATTGTTCATAGACATACAATGCAAAAAATTCATATTCTTATTAATTTACAATTTATTTTGCAACTTTTTACTTTTATTAATTCGCAACTTTTTATAACTCTCCTTATTCTACTTAATTTTTACTTATGTCAAAGATTCTGTATAATCTCTTAATTATTCTTGACTGAAATATTACATTGAGAAAAAAGTATTTAAAAATTTATTTGTAGGATATAGAGTTTATTTCTATAAACTTCATATTTCGCAATAAATTTTCAAGTCTTTTTTTCTTAAAGTAAACTTACTAGAATTCAGAATGCATTTTGCATGAAGCAGATTTGATGCTTGGAATGAAGTAGTAGATTTGCGGATATACAAACTGGTGAAATACTTGAAACACGTAACATTTACTTGAACGCGGTATGTATTTTTCTGTGCGCGAATAACGAAGCGTGTAAGTGACGGCGATCGTGCTTGTTCTGTACCGCGTTACGCCGATCGGCGATCGATCACGGCTGTCCACAACGACTTTGGCTTTCCTGCCTTTCGGTAAATTAATTTCAGCGTCTGATTTATGCGCCTCCGCGAGTAATTGGATCAGCGATCATTCATAAATCGCTGCCAGCGAACGCCGCGCTTCCTCCTAGTTAGAATGATCTACGATCGGCCGGCGATTTTTGCCAATGCTCGCGTTAAGCCTTAGCTGAAGGGAGAGAGAGAGAGAGAGAAGGAAAAATCGCGACGCGGAAAGCTCACGTGTCCGATGTTCGTTGTTGCTGCGAGCAGGATGCGCGGATATTAGCTGGGAGGAAACGGTGACGGCGAACGGAATCGAAAAGAAACGCTCGCGCGTTCGGGAAAAATGTAAAAGTCTGCTCGCGTCGTAATTGGACGGCCGCAATTAAGCGCAGGTAATGACGACGATGAGCGCGATAGCATCGCACATTACGCGCTCGGGGAACGATACCATATCCGCGTCGTGTTTCTCACACTTCTTTAATGCCGGTCGATTGATTTGTCATCGCTTCATCGCGGCAAACGAGTTTATCTCGCGAACGCATACAACGTAGCTGCCAATTATGTCGCAGGATGCAACACGGATGTGTGATAAAACAAGCGATTGCAAAAAATCCGAATGGTACATCCAAGGATAATGCACAAATAAAATAGAAATGAATAATAAAAATGAGAAATGAAAATGAATAACATATAATGGCAGAAAGACGCTTGAAAATTTATTTGTGAGACATAAAGTTTGAAGTAAACTTTATGTCTCATATAGTTTATTGATTCTGCGAAATAAACTTTATTAATCATAAAGTTAATTTCTTATAAGTAATTATTGGTAATTATTAATAATAAAATTGAGTTTTGCGGAATAAACTTGTAGAATGTCTCACAAATAAATCTTCATGTACCTTTTCTTAGTGTAGAAATAAAATGAAAATGGATAATAAAAATCTAATAATGCATCGAATAATTTAGTGTGTGTCTAAAAAATACACACAAATTTCGTATTACTTCTACTATGAAAAAAGATCAACAGAAACAACTCGAATCCAATTTAACGAATTCAATCTTAGAGTCGTACATGAAGCAAATATTGACTTAGATCTTTCAGAAAAGTTTTCATGTTTTTGAATTTCTTATTTATGAGATAAATTCAAAAATTAATTCCATCAAGGAAATCTGCAATATTATTGATTGTATTCAAAGTTTAATTTACTCGATTTTGCAATAAAAAGTGCAATTTCTTATATAATGCAGTTAGATCAATTATCTATTTAATTAAAGGAATATCTACATCATATATACAACTACGTTTTGAAAAAGGAACTTTGTTAACTTTTTATTGTCGATTAAATTTTACAGTTTAAATTCCTACGTCAGATTGTCGATTTGACCAGATTCTTGTTCAATTTAACTCAATCGCAATTTGTGCAAGAAAATTTACCTAAATACAGAAAAATTGTTCATTTTACTGCTAAGAAAATCAATCGCTCAGTGTACTTTGCTTCTTTTAATTTAATGATTATTTTCAACAGAAAAATATTTTCTCGATAACAGTCTTAAAATATATTTATAAAAAATTTGAGAAAAACCCATTATCATGTACTTAAAAAAAAAATTTATTTTCTTTATAAGAATACATTGTAAAACTATCCAAGAAAAAGTTGGTTCCATTCTATGTAATAAGTAAACGAATTTTTAATATGTTTATTTTTGTTTTAATTTAATATTTTTAAAATTTAATATTTTTTCTTGATTTACTAGGATTCAGAATGCATTTCGAGTAAAATTGATGCTTATGACGAACTTATGATAGCTTTACGGATATAAATATATATATAAGTTTTTGCGAAGTATTTAAAACAAGTAATATTCACTTAAATGAAATATATATTTCTCTGTGTAAATTCAGAATTTAGTTTTTATTATGCGATTTTTTTCTTTCACTATACACACACTGCCGTCCAGAAGTTTGGAAGCAGTCATATTTTTGTGTGAAATAAAAGATCGCTTGTAAATATTATGAAAGCAACCGCTTATAATGAATGTTTGTTGATATTGACGACTATTTTAGGTTAGAACATCAACTTTTTGTGCCTATAATTACATTATATTAAATAAAAAAATTCAGTTAAATCATCCGACTAATAACTTTAACGCGCACTGAGCTCACAAATTGTAACCTGCATCTATGAATGCTTGAATACAACTATTAAGATCCTATTTAATTAGAATACAATAGTTAGATATCGGAATTGAGGGTAAACATCATATTTCTGTGATTCGAACGTAACCAAAGCAAAGTAAGTATTCAACCGCAAGTAGATAGTAGCAAGAATTTATTAGACATAGGCACAAAGAGTTGGTGTTCTAGCCTAAAGTAGTCATCAATGTCAATAAACGTTCATTATATCCGGTTGCTTTCATAATATTTACAAACGATCTATGTATATTTCACACAAAAATACGACTGCTTCCAAACTTCTGGACGGTAGTGTACAACCCTTATAGAAATATCATACTAAGAATCATTGATAATTACTTATTTTCAGTATTAAAAATACTGGATAATAAGTAATTATCAATGATTCTTAGTTATTTCTATGATTCTTAGTTATTAGATATTTCTATAAGGGAACACACAATAGTCATTCTACTTTTCCTGTCGTGAGATATAACACCGGTCATCAGCGTGTAAGAAAACACGCAGTTGCAAAAATCATCCAACGATATATCGAGTGATCTGTTCCAAAAAAAAAAAAGAAGAAAAGAAAGAAGTTCGTGCTACTTTATAAAATACAACGATCGTCCCACTTTTCCGTCAAAAGGGAACTTTCCTGTCGACTTTCGCGATGGAGACCAGAAGCAGAGAAATTTGCGCGCACGCGCGAGAATCATTCTACGAAATTGTCGCGTGCACATAATTCGCGCGTACGATGCGTGATGCGCCACGCGGGCGCATCAATTTACGATTTTAATCCGTCACGCTCTGCATAGGGAACCGCGCGACAATTTCTAATCCGCCGTCGTTTCGCGACCATCGTGGCGTAACGTCGCGTTAATGATCGACACGACGTGTATTTAAGTGACTTCACTCGTAATACAGAGGAAGAGCACTCGTGATAGAAAGTACTGTTACACTTTGCTCGCGACAATCATCAGGTTACGACCATCTTCGAGATGACAGTTGGAAAGTTCCGATATTCCGTATGATGAAATAGCCCGTTGAATATACGCGCGCGTTAATCATATTAAATCGGCTAATTAACATATCGAATGTCGTGGGGATCACCGGTGTGACCGCACCGGTGTGTCTATAACACTGCCACGTCTTATCAAGTTATGTATACGGGGTATCTTTGCGTCCAGAAAAATTAGTTGCACGGCCAATAGAAAGCCCGTGTGAGACGAGTTGAAAGACATTAGTTTCTAATCATATTTCTCCAACATATCTCTTCATCCCAAAGAAATATAATCTTATTCTTAGCGAAATCCTCTTATATATGGCCTCAAGAGGATTATTTTAATCTCAAAAGGAACATTTTCTAATGTCTACGAAAAAATATTCTAGGTTTCTCTAATGATAACAAGGTGATATTTGCTACAACCCCATATTCTAAAACGAAAACTTTCAACGAAATAGTGTTTCTTTTCTAATAAAGCAAACTATTAATCGAAAAACTATTAGATATTATTCTAATTCTTCTTTCTTTTTGAGTAGAATTTAATAAAATTTGAATAAAATTCTTAATTCTTATTCTTTTTTCATTTTGAATAAAAAAAATATGTTTACTTAAAGCAGAATAACCTTGATAGAAAATCTTATTTAGACTTGTACTATAAATAGAAGACGAAATTTTTCTAACTTTAAGAATTTTGTGTTTAGAAAGTTTTCTTCTTGGTTTCAGAAGATTCTTCTTAAGTGTTAAAATAATATTAAATATAAAAGAAACAAAAAGCAAACCACACATAAATAAATGAAACCAAAGTAAAATAAAATTTCAAATAAAATCAAATATTTTCTCTTAAAATCTTTTCTTTAAGTAACAAAAACAAATTTTTCTAAACAAAAAAATTAATTTTTCGAAAAAAATCGGTTTTTTTAAAGCTATATAACCTCTATATTGTAATTATAAACTTTCATTTATATAATATAGTTATTTCTTTATAAAACGATGATTGCTTGCAGAATGAAGCCACACGCGTTCGTCAAAGTATCAAGTACACGGCATATTCGCTTTTCCTGAATTTGCCGTTGGAAGACGACGCCGTCGCTCCATTGTACCGCTATGTAATTTCACGTTGCTACATTCCGCGAGATTTGACTTCCACGCTCGGTAACGATCGTTCGTACGATCGTGCGCGCGCAATTAAAGCACATTGCGTAGGATTAGTTTAGATTAAGGGAAGAGGGGCGACCAGTTTTTAGCACGAGTCTAATTGGCTAATTTCCTCTCAATGCAGTTCGTTTCGCGACGGGTGTATGATTAGGCGGAGTGTCGAAAGCACGTAACGAACAAATAATGATAGACCGCGTCCGCTCGCGTTTCGCTAAACAATTGTTTTCGCGCCAAACGCACGAATATTGTTTCCTGTCTGGCTCGTTATGAGCGACAAGTGACGTGTTAATAAACTACAGCCAGCTAGGCTAAATTGCGCCTTATAATTGCGACGTGTCACGCGGTACGATTGTCTCCTTTTGCCTTTCTGCCTTCCCCCTTCCCTGACAGAAATTTGTGCAGTTTACGTAGACACTTAGTTTAGTTGTTGTCTATTGGTGCATTTTTATTAGTTGTAAAAATTAGGATTTGATAGAACTTTATTCAGTAGTTCACGCAGTTTACAGTAGAATACATGGGCGGATTCTTTACAAAACTTAATACCGATAATATTAATTCAGAGTCTTATAATATGCATTTGTTATAATGTGTATTATAATAAAAATGCATAAGAAATCAAATTGAATAAACATTTTATTATTTATACAAATAATTTTACACATTTGACTTCATATTCATAATCAGCAAATAAAAAACGCCTATATCTTGTATACAATTTTTTTTCTTATGCATTCTTGTTACACTTGTTGATGATAGGAGTAGAACATTAAAAAGCTATTAACTGCCTGTGAAACTCAAAGCCAAAATGAAAAAATATGACCTAAATATTTTTTGTACTTCTACATTTGTGCCAAATTAGAAAGAAATCGAAGTGTAACTTAACTTTTGAGTAGGTTTACTTGTGAGTAAGAGACAAATGGGATATATATTGATACAAAATTTCTCATTGCAATAAAAACACGCTAGACTATTCAAATGGTGGCGATATAAATGAAAATTGTCATGAATGCTCAAACTCAGAGCATGATAAAGTAGTATTATTATTATACTCTTATATTTCAAGATTATATAGGATATTCTTTCCTCTGTTTTTGTGAGAACGTACAAGGAATTGAGGTAAACATAAAAGTCATGTACCCTTTTACGATATTCGCAATAAATCTCGAGATATTAATTAAAGAAGATTGATGAATGATCACGCATGATATAGATGAACTGTAGTGGCGATGTATGCTGTTATGTGCTTGTAAATTAGGTCAAATTGACCAAAAAAGTTCTGTATCATTTTGCAAATAATCACGTAGATTTTTAGTTATTAATGAAAGAAAATTGTTATATGAGTGTGCGCGATAATGCACAGATTTTCTTTAATTAATATCTAAAAACTTGTGCAGTCATTTGTACAATGGTAGAGAACTTTTTTGTTCGATTTAATCTATAAATATACAACGGCAGACGGTTCCATTATAACTCATCTGTCGCACGCGATCATCTGCCATATCGCGCGTGATCATTCACCAATCTTTTTTATAATAATTTTAATAGGAGTCTTGTCACTAATTTTAAGAAAGAAACATTATTACGTACAAAAAAGAAAAATATATTCTCTTTACAAGAATATTATAAAATTTCGGCGAAAAAAAAGTCAATCCCACTCTACGGAGTAAACAAACCGAATTTTTATTTCGATTTAATATTTTCGATTGAGCTTATTAAGCTCTGTCTATTAGGATTGCTAAGTTTACTAGGATACAGAATATATTCTGAATAAATTTAGTGCTTGTGATGAACTCTTTCCCTCTCGTAAGACATTTGCGGATATATGAACTTATGAAATACTTGAAACAATTTACTTGAACGCAGTATATATTTTTCTGTGTGTAGTTTTATTCTTATTTACTAGATAAAAGTTGACATAACTGCTCGAAAACTGCATTAATTTTCTACCAGGATCTCTCTAATCCGCCCACGATTGTCTGTTTTCGTCTCTTTCCTTCTCTCTCTCTCTCTCTCTCTCTCTCTCTCTCTCTCTCTCCCCCCCTCTCTCTCTCTAATCTGCATCTATGGATGATTCGTAGATACCGCGCGACACTCGGCAGGAACAAAACGACATCGGACGATATTTCTATGATAAAGAAACAAGCCGGATAATCGAAGGCGTAGCTCGCGGCGAGCCGGTTTAGTTGAACGTTAACGCCGATTAAAGTCTCGTCTGAACACGACTGAGTGGCTGCATTTTCCCTCATAATTTACTTATATTGTTACTTAATTACAAGCGATAGGGCGCGCTACGGAATTTATAACGCCGCGGGCGTCCACCGCTCGCGTCTCCGCTTCAGGCTCGACGTACACGAAGACACCGCGTATCTCGATTAATTCGCACTTTGCATTCTCAATAAAGCTCGCGAGTTTCTTCCCCCGATTACGTTTCGCGAGCTGAGCCGCGCGTTCTCGCTCGACAAAGTGCGTGGTCGACGTAAATGGCGTGTCCCGTTGTACCCGAGATTGCTCCAAAGTAACGAGACTGCTCACGCGTTCAAGGTATCATCTGGTGGCTTCGCTATAGCCTCTTCTCTCGTATTAGAAAAAAAAAGGCAGGGGAAAGATTCTCGTGGTACTTGCCTCGAAGTCATGTTACGCTCTGTATAACATTTCTTCGTCTCTTACGCATTCCTCGTCTCTCCAGCGCATGACACAATAAAGTGGAGTGTTTCCTGGCATCTCTCGGACCTCTCAGAGGTATCGACAGCAATCTCTTGAAGAACTATGCGCGCTAGGCAGTAATGATATGGAAAATTCCGCGTGTCTGTCACCTGTGACGAATTATATCTCTTTTCTCGCAACTCGCGCACCGGAAGAAAAAGAGACAGAAAGAAATAGCGAGCGAGAGTCGATAAGATGTCTGTCAGTTGGATAACGACACCAGTCATTATCGACAATGATGAATATATATTAAACAAGATTACATTCGATGAAAATAAATATAGAAAGAGAAAACTGAAAACGAAAGTTGCATATCATTCAACTAGGCTGTAAAAAGAGATTAGTCCGAATAATTTGAGTCGAGTTAAACGAACTTATTTGATTTCAAAGCGTTTTAAATACAATACGGTTGGGATCTCGCCAATCTGTCAGAATTAAAAATTTTTGTCGGTACAGTAATTATATTATTACTTGTATAGTAATTACTTGTACAGTAATTATATTATTAATTATTATAATATATTAATTACTGCTTTTATTATTGTTTATTATTATTAATGGTATTACATTACTGCGTAAGAGTTCGTTAATAATGATTCTCAACTATTAATAAATTTCGTACAAAGTTTCTCAATTTATCCTGTACGTATATTTGTTTGTTTGTTTGTTTATGTGTTCCTTCATAATTCGAGAATTAACAAAGGTATTAAATTGAAATTTTTTGTAATTTGTTTATGTTATATCCATAGTTCTTATGTTATATCTATAGTTCTTAGATTAACATATGATTACAAGACGAAACTTTTATTTTTAATTGGCTTAAAAACAAAATCTTTTTAATTGACTTTAAAAACAAATTTTTAGCAAGTTACTGAAAAGTATGAAATAAGAAACTTTAAAGAGAACTAAACCGCCTTAAAAACTCCCAAAGTTCTAAAAAGTATGAAATAATTTTGGAGCAATATTCCCATCTAACGATATTAGAAGTTGGTGTAAAAAAGAAATTAGACAGGTAACTAACTATATAACTACAAAGATAATAATAAAAGAAAAATAAAATTATTGACTCAATCAGTCAAGTTTTCACATCGACTCCTAATATCGTTAGAATATTAGAATAGCATTGCACATATATAACAATATTGATGCAAAAGTATTTTATACTTTTTAAGGCATTTGAGGTCTTTGAAGGCTTTGTTATTTTATATCTTTTGACAGTTTTATAAACTTCCAGTATCATTATGCCTACTGTTCTGCAACTAATTATACCTGGTGGACAAACTGTTCTAATTTTTTCGACAGAAATTTTATATTCTCGTAATCTCTTGTTTGTGTAAAGCAAACACAAAATTTAGGTCAACGAGGTGATTACACCTGATCCAACACTATTTTTATCATATTTATCATCTGATTTACGTAACCTTTCAAACGGAGGTAGAATTACTTATATTATGCAGTTAGATAAGCTGTTTAGTAGCTGGTTAACAGTTCTGATCGTCTCAGTGCCTCAGTGGTTTCGATTTTTTTTACTAGGAAAACGGAACAAATTGTTGAAAATATATTTTTAAAAGAATATTTTGAAAATAATATAACTGCATTTTCAGGAGGCACTATTTACTTCATTTAAACGCACAACAATTTTTTTCTTAAATTTTTTAATCTGCTAATAAAAGTCTGCCAAATAAAGGATTAATTTAATAGTTTATTCTTGACTGTGAATATATATTAAATTCATTAGGATTCAGAATATATTTTAAATAAATTTGTTTATAATGAATTTATGATAGATTTGCGTATACAGAAACTTATGAAGTCGATTAAATACTTGAACCAAATAACATTTACTTGAATGTAGTATGTATTTTTCTGTGTTTACGATTCGGTTTCGTCAACCTATTGCTTAAATTTCGTAGCTAAAGTTCCTATCTCGGACTATCGATTTTTATTTAACTTATTTCGATTTAGTCTGTGTAACAAAATATTCTAAACCCATAAGACTTGATTCTCTTTATCTGATTTCTTTCTCATGTACGATTACGAATATCGTTGATCCTCCACTGGATCTTCAAAGTTCGCGTAATTTAGACGAAGAGAATAGTTTCATAAAGAATAATTTACAGTTTTTTATTCATATAAATTAATATAAATTTTATTGATAGTTTTTTTTCATATATATTTTTTATAATTTCATCGTTTCTAATAGTGCAGATATAGAATAGTAAGATAAAGTGCACAAAGAGAAAAAATATCTAAGAAGAGAATAAAAGATATTTATTCCCTGGATTAATAACATATTTACTTAAATTTAAATCTTTTTATTTAAATAAAATAAACACCTGTGCTCTTATGAAAAGCGAAAGAGTTTTAGAAAAATGTATATTTTTTTGTATGAAAAATATGTTTTCTCCAGTAAAAATTTACACGAAGACAATATATTATACATTTTTTTCATATAAATACTTTGTAATTCTATTATGTTTCTAATAATGCAGGAATAGAATAATAGAATACACAGAGAGAAAAAATATCTAAAAAACATAAGAAATATTTTTTCGGTAGATATTTACTTAAATTTAAATAAAAGAATTTTTATTTAAATTTAAATAAAAGAATTTTTATTTAAATAAAAGAAACTTGCTTTCATGAAAAGCTAAGGCTTTAAAAAAACGTATATTTTCTTATTTGAGGAATATTTTTTCGGTTAACCTGTTACCGATGACCAAACTTTGTAGCTCCAATTTCTACATCAGATCATCGATCTAACGCATCCTTTATTTAACTAAACTCGACTGCAATTTGCGCAACAAAGTTATGACCTCGAGACTTGGTTATTTTAACCGATCTTCCTTTCTTCAGTATAATGTTGATGCAAGGGAAATTGCGGATACGTGCGCTTTTAAGCAGATTTCTCGACAAAATGAGAGAAAATCGTCTCTCTCTCTCTTTCTCTCTTTTGCGAAGACGTTTACAGCTGCGACAAACGCGTCTATTGTTCCCGGCGGCCGACGTTTGCGAGCAAAACCCCGGCACCGAGCGATTCAACTTTTAATCGATCGTTATGCTCGACAAAGTGCGCGTACGATCGGTGCGCGGTGCGCGCTCCGATTATGGCGGTGCCGCGGCCACGGAAACGGTTTATTAGCATCAAATGGCATTAAATTGCACGGAACATCGTGTACAACGTAAATTGGTACCGGGTTACATGTTGCATTTAAAGAGTCGCCTTTGAGGACGGCCCCGTCCGCATCGCGTACACGCGCGACTCGAAGCACCGGATTATATCGGCCGATATGAGCAAAATGTGACTGCACGCACTGGTAAACCAGTACGAGGCCGACGTATCGACGAACTAGTGCGTACGTGCCTATCGGTAAACCGGTATACGTGAGAACGCCGAAGTCATTCGAGGAAGTCGCGCCGGCGAACGTCTTATTGTTATTCGCATTATTGCGTTATTATTCTTTCCAGGCCGATTTAATCAAGCGCGACTCTGCAGAAGGACGGTACTGACTCGCGAAGCTTTGAAACACGTGAAATGCCTTCAAACCACCTCGAAACATCTCGACAAACCTCGTTAATCCTCGACAGGATCCTCGAAGTTCGCATAATTTATACGGACAGAATAGTTTTAGTTTTTTGTAACAAAGTTCTCCCGAAATTTTGATGCTACTTTGACGCTCTTAAGAATAGTTTACGTCTACTTAGACATTACAGTTTATAGCCCAGATAAAATCTACTTTGACGATATTGATATTCATTAACTTCTCTTTTCTCTCCTTTAACTCTACCTTGTCAAAATTTTGACGCTACTTTGACGCTTTTAAAAATAGTCTGAGTCTACTTAGATAATTTACAACCTAGGTGAAACTTATTTTGATTAATACTCATTTTCGAGTCGAAATTTTAACCTTATGTTGAATCTTGAATTCTACACCGCAGTAGGAGCTAAGATAGCAAAGTAAGTTTAATTCTAATGATATAATTTACTTCTACTTTAACCCTAATGATATCTAAAGAATATGCAACAAATAAAATGTATATTTTGTATGCTATTTGATGTTTTTGTTTTGTTATTTATTAAATTTTTTAAATATTTCTATAAAATACATATATTTTATATAGAAGCTAAAGCTTCAATAAAGCTTCGCAATTGAACCTACTTTGCTTTCTAAGATCCTATTATTATACAACCTATTTTGACGCTAAAGAAAGCGAAAGCGGAAATTTCAGACATCATCAGAGTCAAAGTAGGAGTAAATTATATCATTAGAATTAAACTTACTTTGCTATTTTAGTTCCTACGATGTAGAATTCAAGATTCAACATAGTCAAAATTTCGACTCGTGTTAATAAAGCATTAAAGTCTCAACATTTTTTTAAAGTATTTTAGCGCCTAAAATATAAATAATATACATGAAATAAGAGGATAGTGAATTATTACAGAATATTAATCTATTTCTCGGTTACAAAATCCTATAATAATTTTTACTATAAAATTCTCCCCGTTATATTTTTTTCAAATTTCTTCGAATGAAATTCAACTCTAAGAGAAGATTGACAGCCGAATTATTCAAATTCGGGTAACTTTATATAACGTAATTCTTCCACTTTATCGTCTGGTGAATATTTTCATTCATTACGGATAGATAGATAGATTAATGTCCTATAATCTGAGGAAGATTCCCTCAAGAGTAGACGAAAAATTAAAGAATAAATCTTATATATTCTGCTATCACACATACACACACAATGTAACAAGTTCAGTTTAATTAACTGAAATATTCACTTCTATTGATTAAAAATTTATTCTAAACTGGAGTTAAACGTTCATTCTTATGATTTCGATAAATGGCAGCATTTTCACTATCGTTTCGAACTTTCTATTCGTTTCGCGCGAAATTTCGTTTCACGAAATTGTGAGAGTAACGTGGTGCAGCTGACTGACAAAGAACCCCACATAGGTGTTTAGCTCCGATTTGAGCTTGAAATATATTGTAATTTAGACCAAAAGAAGAGACACGTATTTTTTTATACGTGCCCAGGTGGCTTTTTAAGGGACAAAACACTCCTTTGAAAAAAATCGGTTTTTTCCTTTAGGAACATGTTTCCTCAAAAGTATAAGAGATAGAAAAAAATTTTTCTAGATAAAAATTAAATGGTTTTAGGAGTACTTTGCAATTATAAAATCAGATATTTGAAAATGTTATGATTGTCAACATACCCCCACCACTTCACCACTTTCAAATATCTGATTTTGCAAAGTATTTCTAAAATCATTTAATTTTGGTCTAGAAAAATTTTTTTCTATCTCTTATACTTTTGACGAAACATGCTCTTAAAGAAGAAAACCGATTTTTTTAAAAGGGGCGTTTTGCCCCCTAAAAATCCGTCTGGGCACGTATAAAAAAATACGTGTCTCTTCTTTTGGTCTAAATTATAATATATTTCAAGCTCATCCAAATCGGAGCTAAACACCTATGTAGGATTCCTTGTAAGTTCTTTGTGTCAATTCAATATTGAAATCTCGCGCGGAGATCAATTTAACATTGAAATGCTGCACGAAATCAAGCCCTACGCCCGAGGCGAGAATAGAGGATGTCGGATGCTTTATAGGTTTTGTCGTCGTCGACCGAACTCTAAAACGAGCACCTTGTCTTTGTGACGCGAGAACGCGTCACGAGGACAAGGGATTGCAGCGTGGGCCGACTCGAAGTCCTTCGGGCACTGATTTGATTAGTCTAATATGCGAGCGGCCGTGAAAGCGAGCGACATTGTTCGCCCGCCAAACCTGTTTCCACCCACTCGTAATTTTACCAAGCCGGATACTTCTGTTTTTCTCATACGCTCACAAACTGTGAGTAAGAGAATATCGCGAATAAAAATGGATTGATTGATTTAGCAAATTTATAGAGTTCACTGGGCAAAATTAAATGTTATAAGTATACTGTAAAAATTGATGTGTTAAATTTAACATTTCATGTGTCCCAAATCATCCACTCTCATTTATGTTTAATTCTAATGATACAATTTACTTCTACTTTGATTCTGATCCGAATTTCCACTTTCTTTAGCGTCAAATTAGACGTTATAAGCTTCAAAATATCAAAATAGGTGTTGAATGGAATAGTGAGACTGAAAGGAAGATAAAAATTTCGACCCGGGTAGGTAAAATAGAATCAAAAGAGGTTGATGTAGATTTCAGAGTATCAAAATAGGTGTTAAATGCAATAGCAAGATTGGAAGTATACTTTTGAATTTTCAACATCATTATTCCATTCAACGTCTATTTTGATGTTGAAGAAAATGAAAGGAGAAATTTCGGATATCATCAAAGTAGAAGTAAATTGTATTATTAGATTTAAATTAGATTTACTTTACTAACTTAGCTCCTGCGTTGTAGAATTCAAGATTTAACATAGAGCCAAAATTTCGACTTGGAAAGATTTGAATATTTAATAACAATATCAATATCTGTACCTGATGTGAAATTAGGCGAGATACGAAATGAGATATTTATTGATCTGATTGGGAGAAAATTTCTATATTTAACTTTCTTATATCTGATTTAGAAGTAAGGAAGCAAAATACAAGGATCGGACTCGACAAAGTCGCTTTAAATTTTATTAACTTTCATTTAAGAAAAAAAGATCGAGATTAGTTCAGCTCTTGAGGCTTTAGTCTTCTTTGAGACATGAAATTTCATTTGACATCACTGTGCAGCGGCCCAATGATTTCTACGCGCGCACGAACAATGGCGCTCCGTATTTGCGCGCGCGCGCGCGCCTCTTGGCAGAACGGAGGTGCTGGCAAGCGTGACAATCACAACGGAAAAACGCGGCGTCAGATGAGATTTCGTTTGTGCAAAAGAGAAAAAAGCCGGGGCATTTCTGCGATTATGGTAATTGGCACGAAAGTAACGACCAACGGCGGCGATGGTGACGGCTTTTTGCGCTCGCGATCTCGTTTCATTCATCGCCACTCATACGTTTTACCGTACTGTGTATGACCGTACTGTGTATATGGGAATTAAATTACTCGTCTCGTTAGGCGCGCGTCCACGCGTGTACAAAAACGGAGGAGGGGGAGGAGGAAAAGGAGGAAAAAAGCAGAATGTGTCATTCCCTAGCCGCGCGGTAATCATCGAGGAAGTTCAAATGAGATCGCTGTTCCTCGCCGGCAAAAAATTTCATATCGGGATTGTCAGCGAGCGTGCTTGCGTACGTGCGCGCGCACGGAGAGCGTACTTATTACCGCAGCAATTAGATTAGACGCTTGCTCGCGTTCGCGATGAAAGGCGGCGACGGAGATAAGTTAAGCGACACTTGCACCTGGATTCATTAATACGATCGTTAAGGCAATTAATATCGGCCGCCCATTTATCATTATCGTTTCCGCCGTGATGATACGGCCGTAATAATATCGCCGGGTGCGAAGCGCGGCTCCGACGGAACGCGCAGCGAGGATCTTCAAATTGCAACGTCCCCGCGAATCGGAGACCTGTCACACGATCGCGCGCATCCGCACGCCAGATACGACTTCGCGACGACTTCGTGTGCAACGCGTAAACGTCTCCCGAGCGTTCGCGACGCGTTTCGCGACGCGTTCCGCGACGACGATGATGTATCGTCGAATTTTCAAGTCCCTTTTCCACTTCGTGAAAGCAGCGTTGTCGAAGCACGCGATTCGACGGTAGGAATGTGCGATTTTGCGATATATCGTGTTTGTCGCAAGCACTGCGTCTTTCCTCTTTTGAGTCACCAATGCGATACGCAATTGGTTCTTTATAGCAAAATCGCTTTTGTAATTCAAAATCATTCGTCATTCGTCATTAGTTAAAAAGTATGTGCAAATATCGCGCGACAATTTGTGATATTTTATATTATCTAATCTTAATTTATATATATATATATATATATATATATATATATATAATGTATATTTAGAAACATAATGGAATTATACCATTATAATCCGGCCTTAAAATGTTAAGTTGCACATAACATATATATATATATATATATATATATATATATATATATATATATATATATATA
>NW_022639451.1:3450088-3451356 GCF_010583005.1 Odontomachus brunneus
TATATATATATATATATGTTACAGAATATTACCAAAGATTGTTTCATTTGATATTGATTGTCATTAATATTTTAGTAAAAATGATAATGAAAAAGGTAGTCTTATTGTTTTATAAGAAAAATACGTGTTGCCAATAAATAATTATAATTAATTAAATGTAATAACACATCCTTATATATTGCATGTCTAATAAACCACTTTTAGAAACATTAATGATTCGAAAAATTAATGATTCGGAAATAAACAATTCGGAAAGTTTTGTAAAATATCTTCTATTTTATCCCGCGTAGAAAACAATAAAGTTAAGAAATGTTTTTAAAATAACATTATTTAACTTCATGATGTTTTTATTTTTAACTATTTTTTCACGGCAAAACTTATTGTACTTAACTTTTTGTTTTCGTAAGTTGACTTATTTATTTTTAATATGTTTAACATTTGTTTAAATGTTCCTATTATTCTCAGGTTCTCTTATGATTTAAAAACGCGCCAATAATACAAAATCGCACTTGTAATACAAAATTGCGCGCGATTTAAAATCATATTTATGGTACATTATTGTGATATATCGCATTCATTGCAATTTTTAAAAAAGATCGCTTCGCGATACACAACTTCATAAGTCGTATTCTTACTCGACAATACTTCATAAAATTTACGTGCTCTCTTATTCGAAGCGTACCGAGGCTAAAAAATATCTTAAAAGTAATAAACATTTCTTCGATGGGTACTAATACATATTTATTTAAATCGAAATTCTCTTATTTGAATAAAAAACAATTCTTTTTATGAAAAGCTAAGATATTTCTTAAGATTAAGATTTTCGTAAATAAATATATATTTTCTTATTTGAAAAATATTTTATATTAATGTAAGTAAATATGTGTTATTAGCATCCATCGCGAATAAATATTTTTCTTAGATAATTTTTCTTTCAGTAAAGGAAGATGGATCTAGAAGTGTCGTTCGTTAATTATCGGACGCAGAAATTTATTCCATTAATTTAATCTTCTAATATAATTTAATCTCGTCAGGATTATAATATTCCTTTTTTTCGAAAATAGTAGTGTTAAAGTCCGCGACGAAATCGTAAAATTTATAAACTTTCTTTTACCCAAAGTAAAAATAGGGATATAAGGACCGTTATCTAATCATTGGGCGCGACAATTTAATTTGACATTAATTTAACCTTCTAATTTAACTTAATCTAGAGAAAGAGAAAAGAGAGAGAAAGGGGGGGGGGGGGAGAGAGAGAGAGAGAGAGAGAG
>NW_022639451.1:3452539-3452698 GCF_010583005.1 Odontomachus brunneus
TATATATATATATATATATATATATATATATATATAATGTATATTTAGAAACATAATGGAATTATACCATTATAATCCGGCCTTAAAATGTTAAGTTGCACATAACATATATATATATATATATATATATATATATATATATATATATATATATATATA
>NW_022639451.1:3459351-3466735 GCF_010583005.1 Odontomachus brunneus
ACTAAGAAAGAAATATCTAAAAATTAACAAGTATTTATTAAAGGTAGCATCACAACATATTTACTTAAATCAAAATTATTTTCATTTAAGGAAATAATATCTTAAATGAAAATAATTTTGATTTAAGTAAATATGTTGTGATGCTACCTTTAATAGATACTTGTTAATTTTTAGATATTTCTTTCTTAGTCTGGACTAAAGTAAACAAAAAGTACGCTTAACATTTCATTCGAGATGTTTATGACAGCGTGACTCATGCGATCGCAACCGGAGATGATATGATATTTCGTTGGATGTGCAGCACTGAAACTAGGATTATCGATCTAGGTGAAACGCTTGATGTGAAATGAAACGGTTTCCACGGACAGTTTCCTATCGGATACACATGCGACAAAAATTAGCACGTTGGTATCCACCGATATGCGATCTACGCGGCACGTTCTACTCGAGTGGCAAACTAATGTTCATGATTTACGAAAATTTCTACCGACTAAAACATATCCCTCGTATATTCCGTTCGTGTTGCAAGACATTCATATGTTCAGGTCGCTTGTTACAAGGTATCTGTATAGAAAAAAGGACATTCTCTATACAGGAAGTCTATACAGGAAGAGGACGTTCGGAAAAATCTTTATTTTTGGCATGTTAATCCTCAAATGAAATTATATAGCGTTGAATGAAAATATGTTAGTTGCAAGAATATATTTCACATGATTCAACAAAGAAAAATCTGTGTTCTTATTGTTAAAAAATAACTTTCATTAATAGAAAGCGTAAAATGTTGGATTGAGAATATGATATCTTTAAATGTGTGTTTTATGGCCCAGATTCCTCTATCTATTTAAAACTACTCATTATTTCATATATAAGTTAAACATTGTTTCACATACAAACAATGATTAATTTTGTTAGAAGAATTTTATTATATCGTGAGTTTAAACAATTATTTATTAAATTGGATATAAAATGTATCGATGCAAGTGAAATTTATCTTCGTTTGACGTTATGCAATCTCATTTGAAGATTAACATGTTAAAAATAAAGATATTCTCCAGACAAGAATACTATTGTCTTTCTGTGTATGCGATTAATATATTTTCTCGAGTAAAATTTAAAGAAGTAAAATAATTTCGTTGAAGAAGTTAAATATAAATAAAGTAAAAAAAATAAAATTGAATTCGAGCGACTTTTCACTCGTATAGAATAAATTCTTCACTCTGAATTATCGAGTGAATATTTTTATTCGAAATTGAAAAGTCTAATATGCCTTTTTGGAATGAATTTATCATAATCGATTGAAACATTGACTGGTGTCGATCAAGAATACACACTTTAAAGCTGAGTTAAAATATTCACTTTCGATCACTGATTCTGAGTGGAGATATCTTCACGCTTCGAGTGAGATTTCACTCCAAGAAATTTAGAGAGTAGAAATATTATTTTTGTGAAGAAAATATCATCGCTTTGACACACTAATTGCAGTACCGGTTTTCACTGATTTTCACGAAAGCTTAACTGACGATCGAAGTGTTAAGGAAACGCTCAATAAAGGCACATATTCTTTTATTACGTTTTATGAGCTGACTAATATCAGTTATGCAATTTTTTCAGATGCAATAATGATGATACAATAATGATACTTAATGATGAAAGTATAAAATATAAAATGTAACGCAATATGTAAAATAGAAAGAGGGAGAAAGAGGGGCAAGAGAGAGAGAGAGAGAGAGAGAGAGAGAGAGAGAGAGAGAGAGAGTCAGGAAGACAACATTTCTTTTTTTCAGAAAAGCAACGGTGTTGAAGCAATGTCTTGTCTTTCAACATTTATAAATTCTCTCATCATGGAGAAACATGAGACTGTAACAATCGCTCTGAGCAGTTACTGAGACCGACAACTTAAAGTGACTTTAACTCAATTTCCCGAGTTAAATCTAACCAGGAGGGCAACACTCCTCGTTTGACTTCATGAAAAGCGCTGTCGAAGCGCGCGAGTGATCTTACCTCGATCGATCAAACGGACCTCAGAGCTCGCATCGACGCGTCCTCGAGAACGCACAAAACGACCACAGTCCAGATTCTTAATTTTCAACCATCATCGGGCCGGGGACGACCACGACGAGGACGTGGGCACATCGACGTTCGCGCGATTTCCAGCTCTCGGGACGCGATCGGGAAGTTCAAACTCCGCGAGACGCAAACTCACGCTCCGACCAGCTCCGCTCCGCGAGACGGCCGGAGGTTTACTGACACCGGCGAGTCGCGACCGGCGCAGCGCGGCGCGACGCGGCGAGGTGAGGCGAGGCGAGGCGCCTCCACCTGCTCGTAATGTAAGCAGAGTTTATCTGTGAGTTTATCCCGCGATGCGTCACCGCGACGGAAGGGACAACGCGCGTCGTATAGCGCGTAGCCGATAATCAACCGTTTTCTTGCTGTATGCATACAGAATGAGTACAAAACGGACGTCGGCCTGTGGAACTCGCTTCGCGAACGACCGCCCCGCGTGAATAAATCGGCGGACGAGCCGCGCGAGTGTGACTTTTGTTACGCTGCAGCGTTAGCTCGCGCGCGCGCGCGCGCCAGAGAGAGAGAGAGAGAAAGAAAGAAAGAGAGAGATGGAGGAGCCTGGTCGTAATATATCGCTAATGATGGCGTCGTGAAGTTAATTGATCGCGTAGGTTTGACTCTAACATTCGTTGAGAACCGGAGTTCGAGTGGAGAGAGAGAGAGAGGATAGCTCTCTCTCTCTCTCTCTCTCTCTCTCTCTCTCTCTCTCTCTCTCTCTCTCTCTCACAGAATTTCTTTCTCAGTGTTAGGCAAATTGCTACACAAATAAGATATTGTAATAAAAATTACAATACAATTTCAGTAATCCGAGAATAGACAATATTCTTTTAATGCATTTCAAATAAAAAAAACAACGATATTCGCGAATTTATTTAAAGAAAACTATTAAATGAATATAGGTTTGAATTTTACGTATGTAATTAAGTAATATTCACATTCAAACCAAAATACTTATAATTATCTTTTGCGTGCAAAAGATGTCGCAGCATCTATTGCCACTCCCGAAACTGCAGCCCTTGCATGGCTTTTCTGGCTTGTATGATTCATGTTTATAAAATAGTAAAAAAAGAAAAGAAAAAAGTTTCATATAAAATAATGTTATTGTTATAAAACATATATATTAAAATTTTTATCTTCAAGCCATCGAATTGCTTAGCTCATTTTAACGAAGAAGTTGAATTTTGATGATTGATTTGCCGACTATTTCAGTCAACTACATTTTAATAGATTAATGCCCAACTACTGTTTCCTAGATATAAAAAAGCGACGGAGTATTATCCGCGGAACTTTATCGGAAAATGCGAAGGTTTCGTCACGAGGTGGACTTTGAAAGAGCCGATTTTACTGGCATAAGAAATCTATTAAATATCTGTTAAGAGTGTCCATTTGCCTGCGTAAAATCGAATAGAAATAACGGGTTCCCGTGATCAATGGAACGATCAGTTGATTCCAATCGGTTATCGCTCGTGACCGCATCGCGAAAGTATTGATTGTGATCGAAGGAAGAATGTCGTTATAGAATGAGAAACAGTTAACCCTTTAAACCATAGGGAAATGTTAGCGTTCCACCTATCTTTTCCTCATTTTTCAGTGATTTCAACAAACATCAGTGCAGACATAGTAGACTATATTATTACTATGCACTCTCATAAAGAGATAAGAAGACATAAGAAATGTAAAATGAATAAAAAATAATTTCAATGTTTAATTGCTAAATTATTACAAGCAAGTAAAAGAACAGCAAAACAGGCACTTTTTCCAGACAGAAATCATTTCGGGTCTAACTATTAGGAATCGACAAATCATTATCAATCGAGAAACATTAAGTTTCTTAAGGTTTATTAAGGATAAAATTAATAGTATTTTACACATTTTTTTCGAAAATGTTTTTAAGTCTTCCATTTTTTAACTATACTCCAATAAACTACAAAAATACTGCTAATATTTTTGCTGCAGGCTTTTGTCAAAAATACAAATATATCTTCTTCATATCGGAGAAGTGTTTTTGTTATTTTTCATTAATGCTAAAAGCGAGATTATTAATTTTAAAAACTTATTATCGCGATATCGGATCCGCCATCTCGAATTTTGCTTTTTTAACCTCGGATGCGCAATCAGAGATTCTGAAAGTTCCCACATGCCAAAAATTCCACTGAGAAATAACGTACGATTCAAAGGATTAAGAGACGAATCGTTCCAGCTCCAACACAGTGCATCGAGATAATTACACAGGACTACAAAAAAATAAAGTCTTTTTATCGAAAAGGAGAACCATTATTTTTTATGTATTTCGAAGTGCTAAAACTGAATGACCTTTAAGGTAACGTAGCACATCAAGGGAAAATGAAGTACCCTATACATATAATTTTTATCTGGCTTATTAAAAGTTTTGTATGCCTCAACATATAAATATACATGATTATTGTTTTTAAACTAAAAGAATTTAATTACAGCGTATATGCCCCATGTAGAATATGCAAAATATTGAATATACTTAACCAATTAACGCCCAAATGTGCTTAAATTTTACGTAGATTTGAGTCATTTATTTTACTACGGAAATGAGATCTGTTGTTTATAAAGAGTATCATTCCTACCAATTTCGACGTCGTTTTATCAAACAGTATTGAGAAAATTTTTAAAAATCACAATTTATGCAAAATTTTTGCAAAATAAAATAAAAAACGCATATTTCTAGGGCTAATTTTTTACTCTTCCGCTATTTTCTCCATAAAAACGTGCTAGTATCGCTCGCGAAAGTGTCTAAAACGTGTTCCCGAGACTTTAAAAATATGCCATGGGTATTTTTTTCAACAAACATGGCGGTACCAAAATGGTGGTCGATTTGAAGAGTTTAATTCGAATTTTCATTTACATTTGGTTATCGAAAGTGTTTTAGGATCAATATTACTACAAAATTACAAAGTAATTTGCATAGTAATTACATAGTAAAACTTTCCTGAGCGATATTAATACGTTTTTATGGAGAAAATAGTGGAAAAGTAAAAAATTAGCCTTAAAAACATGCGTTTTTAATTTTATTTTGCAAAAATTTTGCATAAATTGCGATTTTTTAAAATTTTCTTAAGGCTACTCGATAGAACGACATCGAAAGTGGTAGGAATGGTACTCTTTATAAACAATAGACCTCATTTCCGTAGTAAAATAAATGGCTCAAATCAACATAAATTTCAGCACATTTGGGCGTTAATGGGTTAATGTTGAACCTTCTTGTTGAACCATCATAACAAAAATTTGACGTGCTATGTCAAGTTTATTTTAAAGGTCACGTTCAGTTTCAGCATGTTGAAATACATAAAAAATAGAGGTTCTTTCAAGAAAAAGACTTATTTTTTCGTGATCCTGTGTTATGAATAAGAAATTTCACACGGATTGTTCTTCGAATTTGGTTTCTTTAACGAGATACGATTCGCAAAAAAAAGCGAAAAAGAAATAACAATATATTTGTAAAAAATGTGTACACTGGGAGAAAAATATTTAAAGTTAACAAATATTTATTATTAGATGGGTATCATTAACATATTAACACACTAAGAAAGAAATATCTAAAAATTAACAAGTATTTATTAAAGGTAGCATCACAACATATTTACTTAAATCAAAATTATTTTCATTTAAGGAAATAATATCTTAAATGAAAATAATTTTGATTTAAGTAAATATGTTGTGATGCTACCTTTAATAGATACTTGTTAATTTTTAGATATTTCTTTCTTAGTCTGGACTAAAGTAAACAAAAAGTACGCTTAACATTTCATTCGAGATGTTTATGACAGCGTGACTCATGCGATCGCAACCGGAGATGATATGATATTTCGTTGGATGTGCAGCACTGAAACTAGGATTATCGATCTAGGTGAAACGCTTGATGTGAAATGAAACGGTTTCCACGGACAGTTTCCTATCGGATACACATGCGACAAAAATTAGCACGTTGGTATCCACCGATATGCGATCTACGCGGCACGTTCTACTCGAGTGGCAAACTAATGTTCATGATTTACGAAAATTTCTACCGACTAAAACATATCCCTCGTATATTCCGTTCGTGTTGCAAGACATTCATATGTTCAGGTCGCTTGTTACAAGGTATCTGTATAGAAAAAAGGACATTCTCTATACAGGAAGTCTATACAGGAAGAGGACGTTCGGAAAAATCTTTATTTTTGGCATGTTAATCCTCAAATGAAATTATATAGCGTTGAATGAAAATATGTTAGTTGCAAGAATATATTTCACATGATTCAACAAAGAAAAATCTGTGTTCTTATTGTTAAAAAATAACTTTCATTAATAGAAAGCGTAAAATGTTGGATTGAGAATATGATATCTTTAAATGTGTGTTTTATGGCCCAGATTCCTCTATCTATTTAAAACTACTCATTATTTCATATATAAGTTAAACATTGTTTCACATACAAACAATGATTAATTTTGTTAGAAGAATTTTATTATATCGTGAGTTTAAACAATTATTTATTAAATTGGATATAAAATGTATCGATGCAAGTGAAATTTATCTTCGTTTGACGTTATGCAATCTCATTTGAAGATTAACATGTTAAAAATAAAGATATTCTCCAGACAAGAATACTATTGTCTTTCTGTGTATGCGATTAATATATTTTCTCGAGTAAAATTTAAAGAAGTAAAATAATTTCGTTGAAGAAGTTAAATATAAATAAAGTAAAAAAAATAAAATTGAATTCGAGCGACTTTTCACTCGTATAGAATAAATTCTTCACTCTGAATTATCGAGTGAATATTTTTATTCGAAATTGAAAAGTCTAATATGCCTTTTTGGAATGAATTTATCATAATCGATTGAAACATTGACTGGTGTCGATCAAGAATACACACTTTAAAGCTGAGTTAAAATATTCACTTTCGATCACTGATTCTGAGTGGAGATATCTTCACGCTTCGAGTGAGATTTCACTCCAAGAAATTTAGAGAGTAGAAATATTATTTTTGTGAAGAAAATATCATCGCTTTGACACACTAATTGCAGTACCGGTTTTCACTGATTTTCACGAAAGCTTAACTGACGATCGAAGTGTTAAGGAAACGCTCAATAAAGGCACATATTCTTTTATTACGTTTTATGAGCTGACTAATATCAGTTATGCAATTTTTTCAGATGCAATAATGATGATACAATAATGATACTTAATGATGAAAGTATAAAATATAAAATGTAACGCAATATGTAAAATAGAAAGAGGGAGAAAGAGGGGCAAGAGAGAGAGAGAGAGAGAGAGAGAGAGAGAGAGAGAGAGAGAGAGAGAGAGAGGCTCGG
>NW_022639451.1:3469734-3514795 GCF_010583005.1 Odontomachus brunneus
GAGAGAGAGAGAGAGAGAGAGAGAGAGAGAGAGAGGGGACAGAGAGAGGCACCAATGCAATTAATTATATCTTAGACGTAGTAGAACTTCATGAGACGTAGTAGAATTTTAATACTGGTCGCTGATAATCATCAAGTATTCAATGTGTTAAAGAAATAGAGGAAATTTTAATTAATCAAAATTAATGACTAAAATATCAATTATAAATATATTATTTGTAGAAGAGACCGAGACTAGTTAGCTATCGGAGTAAGTTGGCAAAATTGATTACTTATTTCTGTTATTTTCTAACAAGTTATAGAATTAAGCAAATAAGATTTTTAAACATGTCAGAGATAAATTTGACGTTCTTGCTTGCCTGATTCTAAAATCTGTTAAAGAACAATAAAAATAATCAATTTCCCAATTACCCCGGTAGCCAACTAGCCCCGGCTCCCATCACGAAAACTTCTGATAATCTCTTTGCCTTCCTTTGTTTTTTATTACATGATGAAATCGAACGAATAACGTATTGGATTACCAATTGAATATTATATTACTAATAAATGAGTTTTTTTAATTATAAAGTAGTTTATTAATGAATAAGTTAATAAGATTTTTTCGATTATGTTATTAATATAACGATTATGTTATTAATCTACTAATCTGTCACATAATGAAATAAAAATTTCATGAAATTTATTAAATTCATGAATATCATTTAAAGAACTTGCTCAAAGATTAATTAAGAAAAGTTTTTATTTTTATTTAGGAATTTTTATATTTCAATTTTTATTTAAGATTTATTCAATTTTTATTGGAAATAAAAACATATTTAAAAAAAATTTCTCTCTCTCTCTCTCTCTCTCTCTCTCTGATTAAGATTCTTTAGAACCCTGATATAAATTTAAAAATATTTTTTCCTAAACAAATTATAGTCCATAGAATTTTCTGGTTACATTTTTACTTTCAAGATTAAGTCCAGCATTATGCTGTAGATTTCAAAATTACCTCTACGCAGTTTGTTTACATATTGTCTACGTAAACACGATCTATTTTCATGTAGAAAAGACTATGTAGAATATTGTAAAGTATTGAATATATATTAAAGTATATTAAATATATTAATTAAATATTAAAATATCTAAACGAAAAGTAATTAAATTATGAAATATTTACTATATCTGTTTCAAATATTAATTATAAATATAATATTTTAAAAACATAATAAATCGCATGAAAGTTCTATTTTATTATGCAGATTGATAAAGAAAGAAAGAGAGAAAGAAAGATTTAATTTTTAAAATAAGAATGTAATCAAAGAATTTTGTAAACTCTAATATGTTTAGGTAACAATGTTCATAAATTTACATAAAGTTTCTAAGAGTTAAATAAAAATATAAATTTCTTTTAAGGGGATTATGAAGTTGCCAAAGTGGATTATGAAGTTCAAAAATGTCGATAACGATAATATAGAATATCATAATTTACACGTAAACGTCCAAAAAGCCTGGTTAAATATATCACACCCTTATAGAAATATCATACTAAGAATCATTGATAATTACTTATTTTCAGTATTAAAAATACTGGATAATAAGTAATTATCAATGATTCTTAATATGATATTTCTATAAGGGTATAATAAAAATTTCGTGCAATTTATTATCTTTTTTGAACATTATATTTATAATTAATACCCAAAACAAGTATTGCAACTGTTTCATGATTTAATTTTTCTTTTTTGTGTATTAATATTATTTACGATATTCCATGTAATTTAGATTGTTTACATGATAAAGAATAATGTACATCACGTAGACAATACGTAAGTAATCTGTATAGATGTACGAGTAATCTTACAATCTTACAATGTAAAATTGTAAGTGCAAACCTGTGGTCTGTTCTTTTCAGCTGCACTGCTGAATTGATGCAATAAGTTAAAGTGAAACAAGTATATTTTTTCTCACTCTAACTTATTGTACCAGTTCAGCAGTGCAGCTGAAAAGAATAGACCACTAGTCTCTAACAAAAATGGTTTGTTCTTTTTAGCTGTCCTGCTGAACTAGTGCAATAAGTTAAAATGAGACAAGTATATTTTTTCCTCACTCTAAATTATTGCACTAGTTCAGCAATGCAGCTAAAAAGAATAGACCAAAAGTGTCTCGTTTCTTGCGCGCTTTCAGTTTCTGTTCCGTCGGTAAAAACGTCAGAATTCATTCGCGGCAACGTTCGCGCCTACAGCTTATCCAACGGCCTGCGCGCGAAGCTTGCAGAAGTATATCTTATGTTAGAAAAATCAATTGCCCTCAGCACACAACATTACCTGTCGAAGGTAAGGCTGTCCCGTCGGTAATCGCAGGCGTTGCAGGTGCTGCATTTCGACGATAAATCCGTTTCCCGGTCGGTGTCGTCGCATCGATCTTGATCCTTGGACCGGTGATCCACCACGACGCTCCACGTACGGTGGATAAGGTAGAATAGGTAGAGCGGCTTGCTTCGACGGCAAGGTTGCGACCTTGTGTTCCCCATTGTCATTCGCCGTGGAGTCTACAATCACACAAACACACACATCTCACTGAAGCGAAACGACGATCACTGTTACGCGACGCGCGCCAGTTTTCGAAGAAAGGGTCTCTCCCGTCACGAGATCGTCCTCCTCGCGCTTCCGGCATTCGTCACAGTCTTACAGTTCCTCACCAATGTTCGCGTCAATCAACGTCACGTTCATTTCCCGCACGAAACGACGTATGCGATTTTCTTGTTATTGCCTTTCTTTCTCTTTTTTTTTCAATTCGTACGACGTAGTTAATATTTTTCGCCCGGCATAGCCGGAAGAATTTCGCGTGGCGCGGACTGTCAGGTCAAGAGAAACTCTTTTCGCGTTATGTTATGTAGCACGAGGATCGCGTTCGATCGCATGACCGGCCATCAGGGCCGTGGGATTCTAGACTGCGTGATTCTCGCGTGCCACGACCCTGGCCTTCAGTCAGACTCGTGTAACAGCTTAAGTAACAACTCGTATACCTTCTCCCCGGACGGCGGACGGCGGAGAACTCGAAGAAGCTGAGTCTTTGTGACCCGCCTCGGCTCTCCCCGTCCGTCTACTATTCGTTCCACTTCGATTTCCGAAGCGGGACCGTGTTTCAGTGTTTTCACGTGCGTTCGACTTGCGGAATAACATATATAGCGCGTTCGACCCTAGCTCTCTTCCTGAGATAAGCTTCTATTTGTTTGCCGACTTAGCGGTCAGGAATTTCAATGCGTTGGTACACGTGCGACAACATCGTAACTAAACTGTATATATCCGCCCACCAGTTCATGGGAATAAGCAACTGGAATGTTTATAAACAATTCTTGCGAATCGGGACACAAACACGTTTTCAGTCCGTTCTTTCGGATCGAGTAGTGTTATGGAAATATTTGGAGATAAAATCGTCAAATAGAATTAGTCGGATCAGATTGTTTTCATAACGAATGATGAGTAATTCGAGTAGATTAAGTACGCTGACAAAAAGAAACTGAGCTTTGAGTCACGCAAATTTTGTTGCATAAACTACTATCAAACCTGGCATAGGTGTTTTCAATTCATGAAAATTATTTTTAGATAATAGGAACAACAAAATTGTTTTTGTTGAAAACTATACAAAACATATTTTTGCAAGTAACTTATCTTCGTTTAACACTATGTAATTTCATTTGCAATTTGACTCTTACTGTCCTTATATATTTTTGTATTGGGCATTAACTAGTTAAAATTTTTTTTAAACTAAGATAATCGAGGTAAATCAATAATGAAAATTGGATCAATCGCCATGTATGTAATAACGAATAATTTAATCGAGTCATGAAATCAATTATTAATCTGAGATATACTTAACCATATCAAATTTTGATTAATAATTAATTTTATCAGTCAATAAAATTATTTATAAATTTATATATAGGACGATCGATTAATTTTAATTACTAATTCGCCGATTATTTTAGTCACAGAAAATTTTCATCGATTAATTTCTTTGAATGAAATAGTTGGTGAATCAATAATGAAAATTGTGATCGATCGTCATTAATGGAATAACGAACAATTTAATTGATGGATGACACCAATTATTTATCAGTATATAATAAATCACATGAAATTTCGATTAATAATTAATTTCATCAATCAACGAAGTTATTTGTAATTTTATACATGACAATTGATTAATTTTGACCATTGATATGTCAATTATTTTGCTAAAAAAAATTTTTCATCAATTATTTTTCTTGAATAAATAAGTCGGCAAATTAATAAAAAATGAAAATTGTGATCAGTCATCACATATATAATAATTAATAATTTAATCAGTTAATAAAACTAATTATTCATTAGCAAATAACCAATCATATCAAATTTGTACACTGAGAGAAGGATTTAGTAAATATTATCAAAATTTGGTTACTATTACTAAAAGGTAGACGTAAATATAACGGGCAATACTTATTAATTAATTTAGCTCTGTAAAATAAATTATTTATTTGATAGAAGTAAAATTTATTTGCTTCCAGAATGTATTTAGTAAGTAAAACTTATTGAATAGTTGAGCAAAATAAGCGATTTTGTAATAGTTACAAAATTTTTGGTAGGTTCAACCAACCATCTATAATAATAGATATTGAAACGATGTAATAGCTGCAAATGAATGAATTTTTTGTTGTGCTGCAACAAAACATACTTATACTGGTAACAAAATAGAACTCGTACCTATTGAATCTTTTATTACATAGGATATAACAATTTCATAACAATTATCAAATATCTGTTCATAACTGTAATATATTTCATATTAAATATTTAACATTAAGTAGCTATTACTAAATTATTTAATTGATGTTACTGTAAATGCAATTACGTCATACTCCCGATCTATTAAATATTTGGTAATTATTATCATATTTAGTATTAGTTACTAAGGATTCAACGAATTTCTATAACTAAATGCAGTTTGTTATAGTTACCAGTCTTTTCTCTCAGTGTATTAATAAGTAATTTCACAAGTGATGAAGTTATTTGTGACTTTACACACGACGATTTATTAGTTTTGATAATTGATTTGTCGATTATTTTGATCGAAAGTTTTCATCAATTAATGTCCAACACAGCTCCACAGCGATGCGTCTAGTTTCATGCCCTCGTGGTTAATATCCGGTTTCGTCTCCTGTTCCCATTGTAGTCCGCTCGTTACGGGCGGCCGTTCGCGCTAAACCGCGAACGCGCTCGCTCGCGTATCGGCGCGGGCAGTCGCGTTACTCGCATCGCCCGTACGATTGTGTTTACACTTGCGTAATTACAGGTCGAGGCAATGACTCGAAAGTAGTATTTACAGTGCGGCCGCCGCGTGCTGCACCTCTTCGGGCGGCGGAGAGCGAAGGGATTAAAATCGTACGTGCGCGCTTTTATGACGCGACTTTATTAAGATGCCGCGCGCGGGGAATGCCCGTAAATTACCGCCGCGACATTTACGTGGGAATGTTTTATGTCAACGTTACTTTCCGTTCTAATGAAAATCTATTTATAAAGCCGCGTAACGATCGCGTACCCGAGTTAGCCTGCCCCTGTCAGTTTCTTCACCTCCTCCGCCCCGCCGTTTTCATCGCATTCCGGCTTTTCTGCGCGCTTGCATTCGCTCGTTCCTCTCTCCTATCTCTCGCTACGCGAGTTACAATCGGCTGTCGATTATCCGCAATTTTTGCGCCACGAGTTGTCATCTTCGCCTTTACGGTCGCGACTCCCTGCTCTTCGAACTTCAGGTAGAAATGTGTGCAATTTGCGACATATGCTTAATCATTATCTAGTATCAATGCATTCTTATTAGTTGTAAAAATACCGCGTAGAAATTGGGCAAGAATTTGATAGAGTTTTATTCAGTGCTTAAATCAGTACTATGCAATATATGTGAGCCGATTCTTCCCAAGATATAATTCAGTTTTATAATGTGCACGTGTATTATAATGTCTATCGTGAATAAACATTTTTATTCGAATTATGAATTTAAACATATTCGTCTATATTGTTAAAAAATCGTATGAACAATGAGTAAACGTGTAGAGAAACAAAGCAGAAAAAAGGAGATTGGAAGAAATAAAACATTTGACATTATTAAGCTCTATAGCAGAAATAATAACTAAGTTTAGAAATAAAAATGACCGAAAGAGTATCCCACAACAATCTCCGAAGCTGAAGACATAGTACGGATTGAAATGAACATAAGTCTTATATCATTTTGCGATATTCGCAATAAATCTCGAGATATTAATTAAAGAAGATTGATGAATAATCACGCGAGATATGATAGATAAGCTGTAGTGGTGACGTTTGCCATCATGTGTTTGTACATTAAATTAAACTGAACAAAAAAGTCTCTAAATAGGTTCAGATTTTGTGCATCTTTCGGACGCAATAACTGTAGGAAGAGCGTCACACACTGAGAAAAAATGTATTTGTAATTGTAATTATATATAGAGAAATAATTATTATAAATTTTGTCAAGAAAACTGTTCCCGATAATGTAACTTAACATTTTAAGAATATAATGGCATAATCCTGTTATATTCCGAAGTTTGGATTATGTAATACAAAATATCATAGACAATATTTGCACATTTAATTGAAATGACGAGAAAATATCATCTAATAACGTTAATATACATACGATAATAAAAAGAAGAATCTTATCATTGTTTTAGCTTGTGCAAATGTACCGAACAAATTGCAACTCAATTGTGGAGAATGCAACAAACGCATTAAACAATTTGTAGCACCTTCCAGCTAAAAATAATATGACAACTGATGACGATATGCGGTAAAAGACATCTAACAGTAATAATTGCAAAACATTTCATTACATGACAGTATTTGTGTAAAAAATTATCAACTATATCTCCCCGAGGTTCTCCTACAAACGTTTCGGTTGAATATTCAACTCTCTTCGGTATAAATAAAACATATAAGTACATAATATAATCCACAAAATTTCGGTAAATATACGCATTATGTCGAATACAGTAATGCGTATATTTGCTGAAATTCTGCGGGCTATTTTATTGTACTGATAACATGTTTTGTTTACACTAAAGAGGGTTGAATACTCCCGAAACCTTTGCGTAATGCGCTCTTAAATACAATATTTTAAAGTTTCACACATTAAATCTGGCATCTAACTCATTTTGGCCTTATTTTCTTAGCTATGATTGAATATGATTTAACTCACACAACATCTAAAATAGAGACATAAGACAACTAAAAGAAGTTTAAAAAATCTCGTTAGAATATAAGACGTCTCTAAGCTTTTGTCCACAACTTTGCTTTAAGGCGTAAGCCGTAAGAAATTGACCAACCACGTTGATTATTCTTCTAAAAATCAACCATGGTTGGTCAATTTCTTATGGCTTACATCTTAAAGCAAGGTTGTGGACAAGAGCTAAGATATTTTAAAGACGTTTCTAAGACATGTCTTATCCCGATTTTAGACGTTATGTTATGTGGTCTTTAATATTTCTTAACCCTTTATAAGTTTGTACTTTTAATCACTTCATATAAGGTTCAAAATGTCTATTGTATACAAAACAAGACAAAAACAATTAGAAACAAAGAACTTTGTCAGCAATTTTCGTTATACAGATGATATTTAATAGAAAAAAAACAGGTTTACATATAACCATGCAAGTACTTGCCATAAAAAATGCTATTAAAAAAATGCAAGTATGATATCTACTTGTAATATGTAACATAAATTAAAATTTTTGTAATTTTTTTGACATGAGTAACTGCAAATACATTAGTGCAAATAAACAATTTTTTGTGTTTAACGAAGTCTAAATTTTTATTTCCAAATATTTGAAAAGAAAATTTCCTAATCCTAAAGTGATTGAAATCTTAACTACAAAACCTGAGTGACTGAGCGCTTTCCCTGAATGGATTGTGGTCGATATTTTGCCAAGCAATAATCATAATAATAATAAGTATTATAAGGTTTCTTATATTTCACCACTTGTCAAGTATCCAGGTACGTTATGTAAACTTGTAATATATATAGACATTAGAGTCACCACGTATAAGAAAAAAATTTTGCCTTGTAAAAGGTCAAAGTCACGCATATCATAAATCATACCCATAAGCATTTAACAAATTTGTAAAGCTTCTCCGTGTTGAGTTGGCGACTGACCTGACATAACTTCCTAGCAATATTGTCGCGAGAGAGACAACTACCTTGAATTTCTACCAGAGAAGTACCTCCGCGATTCGCGCGCCGCGCGCTTTATCGCGATCCGCATGTTTATATGAAGAGGTAACGGGCAACAACAATCGCGTTATTATCATCCGCGTGTATAACTTTCCTCGCAGTCTCCCCGGTCCTTTCGTTTTCATCCATCGAGTTCGCGATATTCCATTCGACTCGCGACGCACGTAGTCGTCGCGTTCACGCTTTCCCACGAGTCGCGATCGCAGGATCGTCCGCGCACAGTCTTAAGTACACGCAGCTCGCTTTTTTTCTCTCTCTCTACCCCGGTCGCGAATGTCATTAGTGTCACTGTCACTGATCCGCCTCAGGTATTCCCACACTCGTTCTCCGACGCGCGTGACGGTCGCTCTAACGGAGAGGATGCGGTTCTTTCGAAATATTCGCGCCATCCCGCCGCCGCGCGCGCGCGCACTCGCCGTCCCTCCGAACCAAACGATCGTGACCATTTTTTTGCCGGCGTAACGGAGCCGTCGTGCGATTATTTCGAGTGACTCGACTTGGATGCACACGCTAAGTGCTGCAGCGATTTATCTTCACCTCCATTATTCGCGCGTAAATCAAGTCGTAGGCTGTCGCGCTTGCGCGCGCCCAAGCGCGTTTTCGAATTCGGAGCGTGCGTCGTGTTTAATTCAGAGGTCAGTCTTTACAATCGATTAATAATCGGCTTCGACATCGGAAGCCCCTCTGTCTTACGTCGTGTAATTGAAGAAAACGGGAGAAAGGAAGAAGAGCTTGTATCGGGACTGTAATCGCATAAATTGACAGTTGTCAGTTGTCCGGCTTTCCCGAGTCTAAACTTGTATTCAGCTCTGTTTCTTTCCTATATTATCGGTTTGCTATGTTCGCGACACATTACGGTACCGGCGAATCGAACTGGAATCGCTAAGAAAGCGCACTACCGGGAAATCGTTGTTGGAAAACCCAGTGATCCACTGACATGTGAAAAACTCGTAAAACCGTTAGCATGCCTCTGTTGTATGAATGCGAATGCACTATCGGTGCATTTTCCTTCGGGGCAACAGCGAGTGTATTGTGCATCTGTACAGGGTGTCCCTAAAGCATCATGCAAGTCTAATAGCGTATATTGAAGCTTGACTGAAGCTGAAAGTCTCGTACATAAAAATAGCAAGGCATCAATATTGCCTTCGAGTTTTCAAGAAATGAAATTTTTTCGTGAACTAAACTTTTTCACATTTAGAGAAAAAAATCGTTAATGTCATAGCTATTTCGGCGTTGACTATACTTTCTTGTTGTTCTAATAAAAAACAGTATATTGAGAGAAAGAAACATAAAAAAATAAATAAAGAATATTTATGCGCGGTAGATACTAATAACATATTTTTACTCAAATCTAAATTTTTCCTTTTT
Source organism: Odontomachus brunneus (assembly GCF_010583005.1). NCBI lineage: Eukaryota > Metazoa > Arthropoda > Insecta > Hymenoptera > Formicidae > Odontomachus > Odontomachus brunneus. Next base: position 3,479,367 of record NW_022639451.1, read on the forward strand.
TAAAAGAATAAACAATTGTTTTCATGAAAAGGTTTTAAGAAAATTATATTCTCTAATTTGAAAAATATGTTATATAAGTATAAATAAATATGTTATTATATAATACACACGCAAAATAAATATCTTTTCTGAAATATTTTTTTTCCTTAATATAGTAGCAATATGTAAATATATAAGATTAGCATTATAACTACACGGAGAGAAAATTATAGTTTTTTTCCATATAAATTGTTTTTAATTTTATTGTGTTTTTAGTAGTGTAGGAATAGACTGTTAGTGAGATTTGTCTTGCTACGGAACATGGTAAATTTCGCTAAAAACATGGTAAACTTTGTAATAGCACATTTTCCAATTTCTAAAGTATAAACAGCACATAAAATATGAAAGAATAATCAATTATTGCGGAATGTTTATCTATTCCTCACATACAAAATTCTGTGGCAATTTCACTATAAAATTCTCACCGTATACAGAAAAATCTACTGCAAGAGTAGTTCTCTTGACAATGATTCTTTCACTATATGCGATTATAAATAAATACTAATACAAATATTAGATTCTTTTTTTTTAGTGCAAAAAGCCAAAGGAAGAAAACAAAGTTTTAACAACAAAATTACACATATTCCAGTTAATTTCAGATAAAATACACTTAAATTTTAATTAAAACTTTAGCTTTTATATACCCCGAGATATCAAAAAATATCAATATCAAATAGCAATATCAAAAAATGAAAAGGTTGTTATAAAGATTGTCATAAATGATCAACCCCTTCAACATTTTCATGTTAGAATTTTCAACTCGAGTTAACCCTCTAAATTAATTTCTTGTGTTAAAAAATTTTTCCATATACATAGAATATTTAAAATTAAAGTACTCAACACACATAAGATGAAATTTTACTTTTCTAATTTTTTATTTTCCCAAGATAGGTTTGTAACTCTGAGGTCACGTTGGGCAATTACTGCTAATATACTGAAAAAAGGCAGCCATATGACTCATGTCACATCGGTCAAGACAGAAATAACATTCATATTAAAGATAAATAATGAAAAAACTGGATTATGACTTCAGAGTCATAGTGGGCGGTAGAAGATTAAGCTCTAGAATGTGCTATTAAAATGTGAAATGTCTTAGGACACCTTTTACATGCCAGCCGCTTATCTTGAAAGTAGAAACGGAAATCTAATTTGAAAAGAGTCGGCAATCTAGTTGCTGTGCTTACGAATCACTGTAAACTGCAAAATCAGGGGGAAGTGGACAAAAAGAATGAACTTAAATTATACCACTTTCAAAACAAGCGACTTATATGCGCGATATTATATATTCAGTGAAAGTCAGGCAAGATTCATAAAAGCTGATTGAAAAATAATAATCGTCGAACACGGTGGAAAGTTATCACGGATTTCCTTCGGAAAGTAAAACATTACGGCAATACGAATTCGCTTGGAGAGCGCTAGATCGAACGCTGTAATATTTCACTTTTCGAAGCTCTCTTAATGACCACACGGAAAACTTACTCTCCTCTTTCTCTCTCTCTCTCTTACACCCACGTGTCGCGTTAAACAACACAGCTACACGCAACTGGCAATGCGTTCACAGCGCGGCGCTCTTGCACAAGAGCGTTGGAACAAAGAACAATCTCAAATGCTCCGAGCACAACACACACAGGCAATCCCATTGAATTCTCCGACATTCAGCAGAAGTTATTCATCCCGTCGGCGCGGCATCAATTTCACCACCGGTGTGCCGCGCGGCACCGCGTCGTGACGCGACGCGACGCGAAGCGGAGCGGAGCGGACTTCACTGTTCATCGAGCGATTAGCGTCTGCTAAAAATCCCAATCAGCATCGCCCCCGCGTTCCTATCTCTCCCACCTCCTCTTGCTTTCTCTCTCTTTCTTTCTTTACCTTCACAGCATCTTCCACTGTCTCACATGTTATAACATTCGGCACTGCGCGTTTACGACCACCGCGAAGATCATCGCGCACGTCTCGTTAAACTCGCGTCCTCGCACCAAAACTTCACCGCGTATCAGCTCGTGTATCAAGGGTCAATTAAGAATCACTTTGAAATATTTTAATCACCGAGTTTCATCTTGCCCCATCATTTCTGCTCTTGTCTAAATTGTCAAATTGACAAGACACCGGTGTCCCCTCCACCTCTTTCTCTCCGCCGCGCAACTAGGATTCCCTCTCGACAGTACCTCCCTCGACGCGAAATTTTACGGCCGCCAGGCACCGGAACCCCGTAGGTGCAGAGATAGAGAAAGAGAGGAAGAGAGAGAGAGAAAGACAGGGATCGGTAAAAACGCGCGTATATGAGAGCCGCGCGAGAGGCATTCACTGGGCGGCTTTCAAGAGCCGACTGCCACAACCTGCGAATGCCCCGAGGTGCACGTGTGCACATCGCCTCTCTCGGTTGCCTCTCCAACCGAGAGGAGACCCCGTCTTCCTCGTCGGCCGTCTCGGCTCGGCTCGGCGCGGCGCCGCGCCGCGTCATGACTCGCGCGATCACCTCGACGAGAGAGGACTATCGCGGTCTTTCAGACTCTGGGTCAAGTCGCGACCTACGGCGCGCCGATGCATCGTGAGTAGTCGAACACTCGAAAAGCGAAGGACCCAGAGGACCCAGAACAGACCGCCTCTGACTGGGTCAGCTTCGGTCGACTTGGCGAAACACGGTTCGCGGCGATTCAGGACACGCACCGCGTCTTGTCACCTCGCGCGCATTCCTGTCGCCTGCCGTTGCTACACTGTAAAAACTAATGTGTTAAATTTAACATATTTCGTGTGTCCGAAATCACCCACTCTCATTTATGTGTAAATTTAACACAAAACACATGTGTTAAAAAGTGTAATATGGAAAAAATTAACATAAGAATTTAACACTTGAATACCATTAAGAATTACAGGTTGTGTTAAATTGACATATTTAATATGTCAGACATAAATTATGTCAATTTAACATTTTCATTTCATCAACCATAGATTAATACTTCTCTCAAATGTTAAAGTAACGTCTTATCTTAGTTAATTTAACATTATACATATGTCAATTTAACATTTTCATTTCATCAACCATAGATTAATACTTCTCTCAAATGTTAAAGTAACGTCTTATCTTAGTTAATTTAACATTATACATATGTCAATTTAACATTTTCATTTCATCAACCATAGATTAATACTTCTCTCAAATGTTAAAGTAACGTCTTATCTTAGTTAATTTAACATTATACATATGTCAATTTAACATTTTCATTTCATCAACCATAGATTAATACTTCTCTCAAATGTTAAAGTAACGTCTTATCTTAGTTAATTTAACATTATACATATGTCAATTTAACATTTTCATTTCATCAACCATAGATTAATACTTCTCTCAAATGTTAAAGTAACGTCTTATCTTAGTTAATTTAACATTATACATATGTCAATTTAACACAAACTGTGATTCCTAACGGTATTCAAGTGTAAAATTTTCGTGTTAATTTTTTACATATTATGCGTGTTACCTTTTACCACATTTGTTTTGTGTCAAATTTACACATAAATGAGAATGGATGATTTGGGACACATGAAATATTAAATTTAACACATCAGTTTTTACAGTGTACGTATGTGCGATTTTACGATATATCGCAAGATATTTTCTTTTCTTGAATCGCAATACCACGCAACTGAACCTTTATCACAAAATCACACATGCAATTCAAGATCACTCGTCATTTCAGTTAACCCGGGAGTGGGTGCGTTAACGGGACCAACGTTAGTGGGCGCGTATCGGTCATTTCGACCGAAATATACTTAAGCACATATATGTATAATAATTAAATAATAATTAATAAATTATCAATCTAATTATTAAAAGAAACATAATAATTGAAGGAAATAATCTTATTATATCACTATTTCTTCTTTTTCCGTTCTTTTTTTTTTCTTTACCATTTCTATATCTAATATGCTTAAGAAACATATTAAACTTATTATATATATATGTGAATATATTAAAAATAAAATCATAATATTTTTATTTTAACTGCATTACTAAAAAATGGCATTTTTTAGTTTAATAAGATAAAATAAGAATTTCTTGCTTCTCTCGTTTTGCTTTGATTAACTTAAACATTGATTTAATAAACTTAAAGATTTATTTGATAAATTTAGAAATAAAAAATAAATCTTCTTGATTCAATGACAATATTAAAACTATTACATTATGTATTGCTTCAGTAATTCAAGTATTAATTTTAATAATATCGCTATTGAATCAAGAATATATACTCCAATTACGCGTGCTGTTGAGAATTTTATTAATTCAACAAGAAAAGAGAGAACCATCCGTCCAACTACGATGTCGAAAAGACAATAGACGTTCGGCGGCACATCGAGCGACGTTGACACATCAGAGATAAAAGACTAGTTAGTCGCTATGGTCTTTTAGACCAACTGTTACAAACGTGTCAAATTTCACATAGAAATAAGCACGTCTACGCCGTCTACTTTTCTGTTATACGAAAAAACATCAAAGAAAATTTACGTAAAAATGAAAATACAATAATATCAATAGATTAGATGATATAAATAGAAAACGAAAAAGTACGGGGAAATGACCGATACGCGCCCACTTCCGGGTTAAATATCTGTGCAAGTGTTGCGCGACAATATATGACATTTTATATGATATTTTAATTAATAATTCGGAAACAAACAAGTTTTATAAAATGTCTGCCATTTTGCCTCGCGTAGAAAGCGCAATGAGGTTAAGTGATGTTTTTAAGATAATATTATTTAACTTGATTATGCTTTTATTTGCTATTATTTGTAATTATTCTTTCGCAGTAAAACTTGTATTTCTTGTAGTGGACTTTTGAAAGAATATTTTGATGCAATACAAAGAGAGAGTTGAGATTTATCTATCTTTAATATGTTTAACGTTTATTTAAACATTATGGTTCCGATCATGCTCCAGGTTCCTTTATGATAAAAAATCGCATTAGCGATATAAAATCACACGCGATTCAAAAACGTACTTGCGATATAAAATCGCGTACGATTTAAAATCATATTTGCGATACAAAATTATGATATGATATATCGCATTCATTGCATATCATAAATCGCACATCTCTAGCTGTTGCCCAAAACGCCCAAGTCTCCGATCGACTTTTTGAATTCGTTATTGTGCGATAGGAGAAAAAGAACAGGAGAAGAGAAAAAACGAAGATAGGAGAAAAAAAGAGATAGGATAATTTATTAGGCGCTCTGGAAAGATTCTCCTCAAGCAGCAGAAATTGTAATTTAATTTTGATTTGATCGAAAATTTAACAAAAATAGTTCTAATCGTAAAAATAAACATATTAGAGATGAGCAAATAAAAGATTTCCATATCGAATCGAGGCGTCCAACCTCGATTTTTAATCAACAACATAATTAGTAACATGATTTATAGGAGAAGTTGTTGGATATTAGTGCTGATAATTCTAAACTACGGAAGAATAATAATGTTTTTGAACATGTGATATATTTGGAATATTTTTCTGGATTTATAAAATATACGTGGTGAATCAACCTTACACGTTAAATTGTCCTAAATTCCAATTAGTGCTATTCAAACTATAACTATTTCTTCTTATATATATAACTTCTTAATATATGTATATTTATAAATATATATAAAAATGATATATAAAAAATGTAATTATTTAATCATTTAATTGATTCCTTCCCTGGTAGAAATGTATGTCGTTTACGTAGACATCCGTGCAGTTATTGTCTAGCATTAACCTATTCTTACTTACAAAAATCGCGTAGGAACTGGACAAGAATTTTATAGAATTTCATTCAGTACTTGAGGTAGTTTACTGTATAATATGTGGACCAATTCTTTTCAAGACATTAGTAAAATTAATTCAATTTAATAATGTGCACGTATTATGAGTGTGTATCGTGAATAAATCTAGAATATATTTATTTATATTATAAGAAAAGAAATTAAAATTATGTAAACAATGATTAAACGTGTAGAAAAATATGGAGTAAGAAAAAGAAAATTGGGAGAAACAAGGCAATTTTAAGTTCTATAATAGAGATGATAACTAATGTTAGAAATGAAAGTGAGTAAAAGATAAATGAAGTATATGTTAATAATATAAAATTTTTCATTGCAATGAGAACATATGAGATTGTTCTGATGATACAAATAAAAATGATAGCTCTGACTTGAAATATGATAATATTACTACAAGAATGAATAAAAGGACATATGTCATTTGATAGTTGTGAAGGATGTCACGTTAAAGACGAAAAAATATAAAAATGTATGTTATGCGCCAAAAACTTTGTACGCTATGACTCTTATTACCATTAAAAATTTTCAATTAGAAAATGTGCATGAAAAATGGTATATTATTAGAATAAACTTACCAGTTTTATGAGCAACAGACTTAATTATTAATAAATTGTGTAATTTTTTATTTAATTCAATAAGTAGGTCCAGATTCTGCGCATTTTTCGTGCGCAACAACTGCAGGAGAAGCATTACATTTTGATTGCTATCCCAAGTAGTTTTACTCTTCAGTTACTAGACAAAAGTTAAATAAAAGGGTGCCCAGTAACTGTTGAGAAACTATAATATATTAAGAGATTGCATTCTAAAATGTCCTTTTTAAAAATTTTATTAAAAATCTATAATATATATGTAAAACATATAAACTATAATTTTTCAATAAATGTTTTTTCAAAAAGAACATTTTGAAGTGCAATCTAAATTTCCACCAAGGGACAGTAACAATTCGGATTTGAATTGAGCATCATATTTTACCTGATTCGATTCTATTCTTATTCTGATTCTATTCATATTCGATTCAATTCAATCCGAATTTGAATGCTCGCATGTTACTAGAACATACAAAAGTGTTAAAAGTTGATAAAGTAATATTATTCTCTTAAAGAGAATCAGTAAAAATATTTCTGATAGAATCAGCAAAAGGAGCGATTCATCGCGATAATCAGTGAATATTTATTAATTTCCAGTAGAAATACTCATTTTACTGCTTCATCTTATATCTCATTGATTTTAACCAGTGGAAGTAAAATTTCACTGTAAAATATATGTAATACACAAAAAATATTATACGTTATGTCAAATCCAACTTTTTGCGTTCTGTGGCCATGGAATTAACTTCCATGCAATTTGCATGTAATGCTGTCTGTTTGCAAACTGTATCAATAATAAGAACAGTTGCTACACGGAGAAAAATAATTTTGCTCTTTTAGCAAAATCGTCGTTGTTACTGCATATTCGTAGTGACATCAAAAAAATGTAGTTGACATAACTAATTTTACAAATTATTCGTTATCAGAGCAAAAATAATTTCGTTGCAAGGATAGAAAAAACTTGTTGAATGTATTTGTCCTAAGAATCACGTTAATTTGCTATTGATGCAAAATAATGTATTCTTAGTAAATTAATTTGCTATCGGAATAAAACTGCAACTGCTTATATAAATCCATTATGGTTCTTATAACAAAATAATTTGTAGATTCAGTAAATTATATCCAGCAAATAGTGATTAGTACTTTTAGCAAATCTTTTTCCTATCCATATAATAACGAAAAGATTTTGCTAGACCAGCAGAAAATTTGCTGGGCCAGCAAATTATTTTTCTCCGTGTATTATTAATTGATTTTTTCAGCGATATTTCACTGATTGCAATGCTATACTTATAACTGGAGGACCAGTTGTAAGTATAACATATCATTTCAGTGAAGAATACACTAATCGTACTCTAGAAAGCGTAGACAGAGAGCAAGACATTATTATAAATAAATCAAAGTGGATGTATGTTATTGGCGAAAATGAAACTACAAGTTAGAGATAGAGAGGTCAGGTATTAGTAGAAAGAGAGAAAACCTTTCGTCCTGTAACGAACGTACCAACGCACGCACCTGCTCCTTTAAATCGAGCCTGGCCGCGAGGAATATGGAACGCGACCGCGGAATCCGCCCGAGTCTTTCCCTGTCCGCAAAAAGCGGAGCTCCTTCGGGTAAATTGACGTAATTCCAAGGGATATGTATGTAATAATGATATGTCAAGCTTGACGAGGGATCGAAGGGTGCGATTCCGGTGGGATTAAGAACTAACGAGCCTGACGTCAAGCCTCGCCGGACACGCAACGTATCATAATTCGTTATGTGGAACGGAAACAAACGGTTCTCTATCTCTCTTTCTTCCTCTCTCTCTTTTTCTCTCTCTCTCTTTCTCTTTTCTTTCCTCGCGTGCTGGCGTTTCGACAAATTCGACGAGACGCGAATTATTGCGGCTTTTTGCAGCGCGAAGCGCTTAAAATCGAGTCTGATAACGGAACGTTAATTAACCGTTTCATGAATTACGACGTTCCGTCAATTTCAAGGCTCGTTTATAATACGCAGTGTAAGCTTGGCGTAAAAGTTAGTGTAAGAAATAAAAATTATTTATTTCGCTTTTATGCTTATACTCTAACCTCTTTACATAATCTTACTTAAAGGATTAAAGAACCTTGACAGGAGTAAAAGTAAAGTAAAAAAATTTAAGGAATTTTATAAAGTTGTAAATTAGTTGTAAACAAGAGTATGAATTTTTTCTTATGTTTATCCCGATATTAAAAAATTAGATTCTATGGTAAATATTAACATCACTGTGTTCATTTTAATTCCATTCGACAAAAAAATCATGCTTCAACGGTAATCACTTTAGCATTCCTCAATAAAAGTGATCTGAAATCAGTATTAATACATTTTTCTATTCATTAGGATTACAGTTATTATATAAGTCGGTTTTCCCTAAATCTCAAAATCATTATTTATTTATTTATTTTTAAACTCGAATTTTTCAGTGAAAAAATTAAATTTGATGTTAATTCCCATTTTGTCAAATCGTTTATTTATCATCTTTTTACAAAATCCGCTTCATGTTGATATTCACAATAAAAAGTTAATTATTAATCTCACCATATAAAACCTAACTCTCTTATACTAAAATATTGATAATAAACATACTTAACAAAAAATGCATACTCCTAATAATTTACATCTTTCCACAACTCCCTAATTTTTATCTGACAGAAGTAATTCTTACTTCTGTCAGATTTCTGTAGAAAAATAAATCATTTTACTTCTCACTTTAACTAACGCCAAGCTCACTCCGCGTGTTATAGACGAGTCTTCAGCGTGTCCCGTTGTGCTAATAAGACTTGCATCATGCAAAACACACACGCCAGAATCCACTTTGGAGCAATAAAAGATTCTCGGGAGAGTTCGTGTGATTTGAGTCACAACAGCTGGATTGTTTCTTAATCCTGGCACGCTCAGCGCGCAGTCGCCAATCCACACGGACGCTAATGAAAGAACGATATCGAGCGCGTCAGCTGTGAGAGGCTCTAACGAGAGTTCAATCCTCTTGCATAACGCGGCCAGCGATTTTTTGACGAGCCCAACAGCTCACTTACTACGGGATCTGTTATCATCTATTAAAATTTCGTTCCGTCGAACCGACTCGCAGGTAAGTACTATGTTTCCTTGCCATTGTGAGCCCGAGAGCGAGTGACCTCATCTGAGCGAATAATCCGCTTGATTTATCGGAGACTCTGCGCGAGCTAATGCCGTGGCTAAAACTGTTGGCGGATCTCTCCGCTGAAATGTCAGATTCGCTCGGAGGGAATGCGACACCTTCGCCAATCGGCGAAATGTTATTCCCAGGTGTCGTGAAAAATTGTAAATAAGTCGTCAGAACACTTTTCCAGCTTCATCGTGTGTTTTGATATTCAACGGATGTTACGTTAGTAAACCGTCAACGCAACCGATATTTTAATAAACTTCTGTGAACGATCGATAATATCAGAGCAGGGGAAATCCTTACAAAACAGTCAAGTATTTATGAGACTCTCATTCTTACCTGTGTACGAATAGAAAAATACCATTCTACAGCTAAGGAACTCGATTACTTATATTTTCCCCCTTTTTTAATAGGGTACAGCGGGATAAATTGAATAGCGGGGGAATTTGGGTAATATTAAGCGTTTGCGACAATTTCAGAAAAATATGATATATAGCATAAAAATATAAATATACAGGGTGTCCGGTAACTGATTGAGCAACTGCTGTGTACAGGTAGAACAAGTACAAAATAATCATAAAAGTTATATACCATTTTGAAATTTTCTCAATATTTATTCCGTAATTAATTAAAATGTATAAACGAATGAGTTCAGAAAAAGCAGTAGGATAGGCTCTGTGTGTAAAAGAAATAAAAAACTCATTAGAACTCTAAATATATCTTGTACAAATTTAACATTTATTATGAATTTATAACAAATTTACGGATATATAAACGTATAAATTACTTGAAACAAGTTTACTTAAACGGAGTATGCATTTTTCTACTGCACAAATTGTGGAAATTTAAATGCAGAAATTTTGAATATTGATAATCCTGGAAAGTCACATTTTCTGCTAATAAACAAGGATGAGTAAATCCTCTTAGCAACGATAAGTAAACAGCTAATTTCGAGGTGGAGTAATATATATCGTATTTGCATCTACACCTCGAAATCAGCTGTTTACTTATCGTTGCTAAGAGGTAAGCCATTTATTTTACACACAGAGCCTGTCCTACCGCTTCTCGTGAGCTCATTCGTTTATACATTTTAATTATTTATAGAATAAATATTGAGAAAATTTAAAAATGGTATATAACTTTTATGATTATTTTGACCCGTTCTACCCGTACACGGCGGTTGCTCGATCAGTTACCGGACAACCTGTATAGCATGCTAACCTCAAACATAAAACAAGGCGTCTCATATTTTTCTGAAATTGTCGCAAACGCTTATTATCCAAATTCCCCCGCTATTCAATTTACCCCGCTGTACCCTAATAATTATCTTCAACAAAGAATATTTTCTTGATAGTCCTAAAATATACTCACCATAAATTTTAAAAAACTCATTACTATGTACTCAGAAAAGGAATTTAATCTCTTTATAAGAATATTATAAAACTTTATCCAAGAAAAAATTTGGCTCGACTCTATGTAACAAACTAACAATAACGAGAATTTGTATTTTATTAATATTCTTGATTTTTAGTTTAGAATTTTAATATTCTTGACTAAAATGTTTACTTCAATGAAAAACTTATTAGAACTCTAAATATATCTTGTACAAATTTAACACTTATAATGAATTTATAATAAATTTACGGATATATAAACGTATAAATTACTTGAAACAAGTTTATTTGAACGGAGTATGTATTTTTCTATTGCACAAAACTTTAAATTGTGGGAATTTAAATGCAGAAATTTTATATATTGATAATCCTGGAAAGTCACATTTTCTACTAATGAACAAGGATGAGTAAGTCCTCTTTATTTGTCGAGTATTAAAAGGAATCAATTAATGCAAAATTAAATAATTTGGAAGAGGCAATGAAATTCTCTAATATTAATAATTGTAGTATACATTGAAAGAAAAAAAATTTTTTAAATAGTAAATATTTCGTTGATAAGTGTTAATGATATATATTTACTTGAGTCTCAATTCATTTATTTAAATAAGATAAATGACTGCTTCAATAAAAAATTTTCTTAAGATTTTAAGAAAATGTATGTTTTCTTATTTAAAAATAATAATAGAAAAATAAAAATAAAAAAATTTTATATTAGTATAAATAAATATTAAAGTGTGTGGAAATTTAAAAAGGATAAATGAATATTGGGAAGAGGAAACAGACAGGTTATGTGTGTTTTGTGGAAGGGATCAAGATAGTATAAGATATTATGTGGATATGTGTCAGAGTACAAACGAATAGTTTAGAGTTAAAAGGCGATAATGAGGCAAGATAATATGGAAAAGGATTTGGAATAATGAGCTAAATGAGATAATATTTCATGAAAGATTTGAAGAGAAAGAGATAAGAGGTTGAGAAAAATCAAAGAGGAGAAAGAAAACATGAGTCTTGGCTGTGAATAGAAAAGATGTAGATATGGGATGCATAATATAAAGAAAGGATTAGAGAAAATTGTAATGGTAAAAATTGAGTAGAGATAGATGATGGAAGAAATAAAATAAGGTAGAATGGATATGATACGATACGATATAGGAATAAATTGGCGAAAGAAAATGCACTTGTGATATTGTAGAGTGTATTTGGTATAAATATTGTGATATTAGAGTTATGAATATAGCCTAATAAATAAATTTTGTATAAGAGAGATAGTAAGAGATATGGAAAGTTGAGTGTTTTAAGGATATATTTTGTAAACCAAGTTTGCTTTTTGGCTTGTATGTTGCCTAAGTTAATAAAGAAAATCATATAGTGTAAGTAAATATATTGTACAATACTCAGCAAATAAATATTTACTATTTCTTAGATATGTTTCCTCTCTCAATGTAGTTGGAAAGTTGATTTACACCGCGTGATTTACGTTGCAAGTCAGAAAAAAATATTTGACACGTGTTATGATCTTTCCGGAATTCACAATTATTTGCGCTAACATTCATAGACGTAGCTCTATAGACCTTGTTGCTAATTATGCGATTAGTTAAGAATTAATCTTTGACAATTCGATTCGAATGGAATTTCGTCAATACGATTCGACTTGACATGGAAAGTCCTTGACTCGCACATCTTTAATGGCAAGCTTATGAAATTACGAAAACTTATGAAATTGAAGCAATCACTTGAATGCAGTGTGTATTTTTCTGCGTTTAATATTACCTCACTCTCTGTTATACCAGATATTATAAATTTTAATGATATTCCCCAAATATCGTAAACGTCCTCATATATCATCCGAGAGATTTCGAGATTACCAATGATGAGAAATAAATTATATTCGCCGATATTTTCTCCACGCATTGACATTAATGCTATTACATGCAACTGAAATAGTAATATTAAAGATATTAGTTCTAACTCAACAATTTCTATGCATCTCAAGTAGAAAATTATAGAGATACAAATTATTATATAAAAAGCGATTCGCTCACTCATTCGTGCGAATCTTGGACCCGCGCGCAAGTCGCGGCTTTGATATTTCGCACGCTGACAGTCTCACTAGGTCAGTCCATCGCGGACTTCCAGCGAGGTTTCCTTAACGAAAGGTAATCAAGTACCGCTGCGGACAGGGAACTCACAAGAAATGCGAATTTCATAGGCTATAATCGCGCGGCGGTCGATGAGCAACGTCGCGAGATTGAGTTCGTGATGAATCAACAAAACGGAAAATATCGTCGTTCATTCGTTCGACTCGTGGTTGCGGTCGCTTCCGCGCTTTTTGAGACAACGATGTATCGCTCGATCGACTATGAGACACCGCGGCGATGATTAATTAGCGCGAACCGAAAGTACCGAACTCTCCCGGAAGCGTCGTGAGAAGAGTTTCAAACTCACCCACGGCGCGAGTAATGGACGATACCACAGCGGACGGCCGATAATAAATACCTACGAGCGTCTCGAATCGTCTCGATATTTCATCGGCGATGATAAACCTGTTGTTGCCTAATCCGATTTTTCGCGCGAAGTCACGACGACCGCTCAGTCCACGACTGCACACAGAAAAATATCATTCTACTGCTAATTATTCTACTACTAATTCAACTGCTAGTTATTCAAATATTAAATTCTTGTGTTAACTTCTTTCATATTATGCGTGTTACTTTTTAACATATTTGTTTTGTGTTAAATTTACACATAAATGAGAGTGGATGATTTGGGACATATGAAATGTGTTAAATTTAACACATCAGTTTTTACAGTATATAAGTATATAAGTATATAAGTTATCTATCAGTATAAGTTTATCACAAATATTAAATTTATTCAAAGTATATTCTCTCTCTCTCTCTCTCTAAATCCTAGGAAGTTTAGTATTTTGATCAAGAACATTAAATCAAAGCAAAATTCAGTTTGCTTACTATGAAGAGCCAACTTTTTCTTGGATAGAGGTTAATGTTATTTTTGTAAAGAGAATAAATTCCTCTCTTGAATACATGATAATAAGCTTTTCTCAAATTTATAAGTAGATATTCTTTGTTGAAAATAGTCATTTTTTACTTAAAAAAAAGAAAGTCTATGTAATCTATGTAATCGCTTTTCTTAATAGTAAAATAATTATTTTTTTGTGTGTAATAGGATTATCTTCAGTAATTAAGATTTTTTTTATAATAATCTTAAAATGCACTCAGAAAAAATTTGAGGAGCCTATTATTATGTAGTTAAACGATGAATTTATTTTTTTTTACAAGAATATATATCTCTCTCTTATAAAACTTTATCGAAGAAAACATTGATTCAACTATATATGAAATGTAAATCGAATTTTCTTTTAATTTAATATTCTTGATTGAAATGCTAACTTGTTATGACTTAGAACGTATTTTGAATAAATTTAATGCTTGTAATAAACTTACGACAGATTTGCGAATATAAAATAATAAATACTTATGAAATACTTGAAATAAGTAATATTTATTAGAAATGCTAAAAGAGAAAGAAAGAGATAACTTACAAGAATTTTAAGTATATTTTGAATAAATCAGATGCTTTTGACGAACTTATAATAGATCTGCGAATATGCAGACTTATGAAATACTTGAATAACATTTACTAGAAAATAATATTTAATTATAAATAATGATAAATAATATTATAAATAATATTTACTAGAAATATTGAACTCGCTAGAATTTAGAATGTGTTTTAAATAAATATAATACTTGTAATGAAAACTTATAACAGATTTGCGGATATACAGAGTGTCCTAGAACTAAGAATTAATTAATCCGTAGATTAAGATAAACATAAAAGTCTTATACCATTTTGTAACCATATTCGCAATACTTATCGAGATATTCATTAGTTATTAACTAAGTAACATTAATATATTATCGTGAGCGACCATCTCTGCCAATCTCTTTTTTAATTAATAATTAAAAATCTACAAAGTTATTAGAGAAATGATAGAGGATTTTTTTTATTAGTGTTCACTTTAATCTGTATTACGCTTCCACGAGAGCTTTGAAGATTGTTCTAGGACACCCTGTATAATCTCATGAAGTATTTGAAACAAGTGACATTTACTTGAGTGCAGTATGTAATTTTCTATGTGCACAGACAAAAAATGCATATAACATTCGAGTAAATGTTACTTGTTTCAAGTATTTTGTAAGCAGACAGGGTGAAGCACGTAATCGGTATCACTTTGATATAACGCTTTATATAATACAATACTTACATAAATATTAATTTTATGGAAAGTTGATCCAGATACATATTGCATAATTCAAAGGGGCTACGCAATGCACTATTCAAGTTTTTGTTGTCGCCTGTAGTTTTCAAGATTTTAAGATCACCTTCAGTTTTTTAAATGCAAAGTAGTTTTTATTCTATAACGAAATTTGTAGACAATATTAAGTTAAATGCAATCATGTTAAACAATATGATCTTCAAAAGATCCCTATCTGATTTATTGTATTTTGAATGTAATAATTAATTGTTAAGGTTTCGAGACAAAAAGTGGTCCCAGTTACATGCTTAATCTTGTGTATATTCGCAAATCTACCACAGGTTTCGTCATAAGCATCATATTTATTCAAAATGCATTCTGATAAGTTTGACAGTTCGATCAAGAATACTAAAATGAAACAAAATTAAGTTTGCTCACTGTACATAGTCGAATTAAGCCATTAACGCCCAAATGTGCTGAAATTTTACGTTGATTTGAGCCATTTATTTTACAACGGAAATGAGGTCTGTTGTTTATAAAGAGTACCATTCCTTCCAATTTCGATGTGACTACATCGAATAGTATTGAGGAAAAATCCCATTTTATGCAAAATTTTTGCAAAATAAAATTAAAAAACGCATGTTTTTATGATTAATTTTTTCTTCTTCCGCTATTTTCTCCATAAAAACGTGTTAGTATCGTTCGGAAAAGTGTCTAAAACGTATTCCTGATACTAACTAAAGATATGCCATGGGTATTTTTTTCAACAAATGTGGCGGTATCAAAATGGCGGTCGATTTGAAGTGTTTAATAATATTTACTAGAAATATTGAACTCGCTAGAATTTATAATGTGTTTTAAATAAATACTTGTAATGAAAACTTATGACAGATTTGCGAATGTACAGAGTGTCCTAGAACTAAGAATTAATTAATCCGTAGATTAAGGTAAACATAAAAGTCTTATACCATTTTGTAACCATATTCGCAATACTTATCGAGATATTCATTAGTTATTAATAGTAATTCGAATTTTCGTTTATATTATAGTTATCGAAGTTGTTTTACTATGTAATTACTATGTAAATTACTATGTAATTTTGTAGTAATATTGATCCTAAAACAATCTTAAAACAATTTGCAGTAATATTGATCTTAAAACATGCGTTTATTTTATTTTTCAAAAATTTTGCATAAATTGTGATTTTTTTTTTAATTTTCTCAACGCTATTCGATAGAGCGATATCGAAATTGGTAGGAATGATACTCTTTATAAACAACAGACCTTATTTTCATATAAAAATAAATTACTCAAATCAATGTAAAATTTCAGCACATTTGGGCGTTAATGGGTTAACTTTCTTTTCTATAATCTTATAAAGAGAGTGAGTTCTTCCTTTGAGTACATGACAGTGAGCTTTTCTCAAATTTGTGATGAATATATGTTTTCAGGCCATTATCAAGAAAATATTCCTTGTTAGAGTTAATCATCACTTGAAAGAAGGAAATCCAACTGAGTAGTCGCTTTTCTCAACAGCAGCATGATATTTCTTCGTGTGTGCGTCCGATCGGCAGGTCGCGTCTCGCGCGTCTGACCCAAAGACATAAACAGATACTAATAGGTAGCGTAAATCTTCCAACGGGTTGAACAGGTTTGAGGTTTTATCGTCGCGTTACGCCGACGACTCGGTAGCTCGATAGGACAAAACCCTCTCACCGAACGTCGGCAAATTGAGCAACAAGCCGCGTCGAGCATAAACCGGCGCGACCATCGATGGTCGTCCAGCTAGCTGCTTACCCGCGTATATATCGTCCTTTTGAGGAGAAAAAGGAATGAAGGGGAGAAAAAAAAAGGAATAAGCCTGGAATAAGCCTCCTCGCGGCGGATTAGGTCCGCGACTGACCCGAGATAAGTGTCTGCGTACTCGTGTATCACCCTGTAAGAGGAGGCGACGTCGCTTCCGGGTGCCTATGCACCACGTCGGGAACAAGGAAGCGCCACGAAGAATATGGTAATGAGAGATAAGGTCTGGGTTCTGTAATAATTCCCACGTGGCGTTCGTGGCGAACGCGTGCGCAAACATTACTGCGCCGCGCTTGATAGGATTTTAATGCCGATTAAATTAATGTAGTCGCCGGGACGCCCGTGATTTGTGTTGGCCAACGAAATCCCGCGCGAGGGTTTAGCGCTCCATATAAGTTTCGATGTAACAGCTAGGGATTTGCGACATATCGTAAGCACTGTGATTTTCTCTTTTTGAATCGCAATGTGATACGCAATTGGACCTTTGTCTGGGATACAAAATCACTCGTCACTTTAGTTAAGTTTTTGTACGAATATCGCCCGACAATCTATAATATTTTATACTATTGGGAGTACAAATTAGTTCGGTCCGTTTTTTGTGGTCAAAAATGCATTTATTTCAGAACAAAATGAATGAACAGATTAATCAAAGTATTGTCCATCGCTGGCTACTATTTTTCCCACCTTTCAGACAATTTTCGAATTCCATCTCGAAAAAATGTTTCGTCTTTTGAGGCGATCCAAGTTAGGAGCCAATTTTCGATTTCTGCGAAAGAAGTGAACCGGTGACCTGCCAAATCGTGCTGCATCCGTCGGAACAACCAGTAATCAGAAGAAGCAATGTCCGGCGAATACGGCGGGTGCGGTAAAATATCCCACTTGAGCGTTTCCAAATAATTTTTTACGACTTTTGCGACATGAGGCCGAGCGTTATCATGCAGAAGAATAACTTTGTCATGTCTTTGCTCGTATTCCGGCCGTTTTTCTCGTAATGCACGGCTCAAACGAATCAATTGTTGCGTAACTCCCAATGATTCTGCAAGCTCCTCTTGCGTGACTCGGATCTTCATCGAGTAATGCCTCTAATTCTTTGTCTTCGAATTTTTTTGGCTGTCCAGAGCGAGACTTGTCTTCAACGTTAAAATCACCATTCTTGAAACGTCGAAACCATTCCCTATATGATTTATCAGTTGGAGCATTATCACCATAAACTTCTACAAGCATTCGATGCGCTTCAGCTGCACTTTTCTTCCAATTAAAGCAGAAAACTAAAACCTCCCGCAAATGCTGCTTAGTTAACACAAAATTTGACATATTCAACACAGTAAAAAACAGGGGTTTTGTATGAAACTCAAAGCGATATAAACTGAATATTATTGACAGATGTCTAACCTCTCTGAAACCACCGAAATCAGCTGTCACTATGAAACATTCATAACAGCCAGAACCATCTTTTGAAAACGGACCGAACTAATTTGTACTCCCAATATTTAACCAAAACTTATACATTTCGAGACATAATGGGATTATAATATCCTTAAAATATTAAGTTACATTAATTCTTTTTATACAGGATATCCCAGAACAACCTTCGAAGCTCTCGTGGAGGCATAGTACGGATTGAGGATAAAAGTTGTATACCCCCGAGTTGAAATTTTGATGCTACTTTGACGCTCTTAAGAATAGTTTGCGCCTATTTAGGCAGTTTATAGCTTAGGTAAAACTTAGGCTGACGATATTGATACACATTAACTTTTCTTTTGAACCTTTAACTTTACCTTGTCAAAATTTTGACGCTACTTTGACACTTTTATAAATAGTTTGAATCTACTTAGATAATCTACAACCTAGGTGAGACCTATTTTGACGATATTGACACTCATTTCCGAGTCGAAATTTTGACCCTATGTTGAACCTTGAATTCTATAAAATACATATATTTTATGTAGGAGCTAAAGCTTCAATAGAGGTTCGCAACTGAACTTATTTTACTTTCTAAGATCCTACTATTATACAACCTACTTTGACGCTAAAGAAAGCAAAAGTGGAAATTTCAGACATCATCAGGGTCAAAGTAGGAGTAAATTATATCATTAGAATTAAATTTATTTTGCTATCATAGCTCCTACTGCGATGTAGAATTCAAGGTTCAACATAGGATCAAAATTTCGACTCGAGTCGAAATTTTGATCCTATGTTGAACCTTGAATTCTATAAAATACATATATTTTATGTAGGAGCTAAAGCTTCAATAGAGGTTCGCAACTGAACTTATTTTACTTTCTAAGATCCTACTATTATACAACCTACTTTGACGCTAAAGAAAGCAAAAGTGGAAATTTCAGACATCATCAGGGTCAAAGTAGGAGTAAATTATATCATTAGAATTAAATTTATTTTGCTATCATAGCTCCTACTGCGATGTAGAATTCAAGGTTCAACATAGGATCAAAATTTCGACTCGAGTCGTTTTGTGATATTCGTAATAATTATCGAGATATTAATTAAAGATGATATGTGACTGATCATGCGAGATACGGTAGATGTAGTAGCGTCTGTACGTCTGTCATCGTATGTTTGTACATTAGGTTAAACTGAACAAAAAAGTCCTCTATCATTTTTCCAATAATTTTGCAGATTTTTAATTGTTAATTGAGGAAAATTAACGGATAATCGCTCGCGATAATATATTAATGTTATTTACTTAATAACTAAAAATCTACAAAGTTATTAGGAAAAAAGTAGAAGACTTTTTCGTTCAGTTTGATCTAATGTACAAGCATACGATAGCAGATGCCGTCATTATAGCTTATCTACCATGATTATTCACAGATCTTTTTTAATATCTCGATAATTATTGCGATTATTATCACAAAATAGTATAGAAATTATATGTTCCCTTAATTCATGCTATGCCTCCATCAGAGTAGTTAGTAAGTATTTTTCGAATCGTTGAATATGAATTTGAGATCAAAACCTGAAAGTTTAAATTAATGTCAGATTCGAAATCATCAACCCTAAAAACTACTTCTTTGGCATTGACGCACTTTTGTCGAGTTTCATCCAAATCAAATCACTTTTCGCATTTTGGTCCGCCATATTAAATCCGCCATCTTGAATTTTGAAATTTTAAGCTAAGATTCGAAATCAATGACCCTAAAATCTTCCGAATACCAAGTTTCATCCAAATCAAGTCATTTTTCGATTTGGTCCGCCATATTGGATTCGCCATCTTGAATTTTGAAATTTTAAGCTAAGATTCGAAATCAATGACCCTAAAATCTTCCGAATACCAAGTTTCATCCAAATCAAGTCATTTTTCGATTTGGTCCGCCATATTGGATTCGCCATCTTGAATTTTGAAATTTTAAGCTAAGATTCGAAATCAATGACCCTAAAATCTTCCAAGTACCAAGTTTCATCCAAATCAAGTCATTTTTCCATTTGGTCCGCCATATTGGATTCGCCATCTTGAATTTGACAAAAACTAATCTCAGATTCGAAAGCAGCGATCTCAAAAACCCCTAAATACCAGGTTTCATCATAATTAAGTCATTTTTCGCATTTTGATCCATCATATTTAATCCGCCATTTCAAATTTTCAAATTTAGAGTTCAGATTCGAAATCAGTGACCCCAAAAACTCCAGGATATTGAGTTTCATGAAAATCTTGCTAACAGGAAAAAAATAAAATAATGTGCGCATTAGTGCGTCAATGTCATTTTTGGTACATCCTTTATTTGACGCAAAAGTACGTCAATGCCAGCGAAGTGGTTCCGCATTAAGTGATACACACAATTTCATAAATCACACATTCCTAGTAACAGCAAACATTCTTCGGCTCTCTCTCTCTCTTGCGCGCGCAGACATGGCTGAAAAACTTCAAGTTCAACGAGTCCGAGATAACCGTACATCGTGCACGATTATCGCCGGTCTGGAAAAGAGCCGCGGCGTCACAAATCGGCACCGCTACATTGCAAAGAGAGATCGATCGGAATTATCGACGTTATCAAATTGACATTAACATTTCAAGATTGTATATATGGAGAACTGACTGCTCTCTAATCTTCTCAGCAAGATTGTACTTTTAATCTTTTGTTTGTATAAAGCTTAAAATTTTCTTCAATAAGGCGGTCATAGTTTTGTTTTGACACATTGTTGGTTGTATATATTTATCGTCTGATTAACTTCACCTTTCACCACAGAAACAAAATTACACAATTACATCAACCTTTCGGTAATTAAAAAAAATATTCTTCGTAGAACTACACTGAGAAAAAAATTTACTAAATTTCAAAAAACGTTTGTTTGGATAGTACTGTGTGAAGATATTTGTTTAAATTAAGTAATTATTTTCTAAAATTAAATAAAGAAGTTTTAAATATAAATTTGTTTCTTTAATTTTAAAAAATAATTACTTAATTTAAACAAATATCTTCACAGTACTATCCAAACAAACGTTTTTTGAAATTTAGTAAATTTTTTTTTCAGTGTACGTTTCGATTTTATCATGACTTTTAATTAAATTTTGTAATTTAAATTCTTATATCAAATTGTTGATCTGACTCGATTTTTATATGATTTGACTGGATTACAATCTGTGTGACAAAACTTGTCTAATATTGAAACTTAATTCTTTTTACTTATTTTTTTATTGCACAACTACGTTTCAGTTTCGTCAGCCTTTTGCTATTGACTAAATTTTGTAGTTTTATATTGCTTATCTGACTCGATTTTCACTCGATTTGATTAGATTGCAATATACGCAAGAAAATTGGCCTAATACTGTTAATAACTTAATTCTTTTTATTTAATTTTATTCAACTTACAGTGTTTCCAAAAGTTTCGTGTATTAACCTTATTTATTAGATTAATAAATACAAATTTATTAGATTAGATATTATATTAAATTAATTAGATTTTGTAATTCAAATTTTTACTGTTGTCATATTATCACATTATTAATTTCTCACGATTTTTATTAAATTCAACTGTACAGAAAAAAATATTATTCTACTGCTGCGTCAGGCGATTATTCAATTTACTTTCCCTCTTTCAAGATAGTAATGGTTATTCTCCAATATAAGGATATTTTCTTAATATTGTCTATAATAGTCTAAAATATACCCATTAAAAAGTTTAGGAAAACTTGTTATTATGTACTTAAAAGGAAAAGTTATTCTCATTAAGAATAAGATTATAAAACATTATAGGAGAAGAAGTTAGTTCAACTCTATGTAATAAACAAGCCGCATTTTTGTTTATATTTAACAGTCCTTATTGAGATGTTAAATTTACTAGAATTCAGAATGTCTTTTGGATAAATTTAATGCTTAATGATGAACTTTTGTGACAGACTTACGGACACATAAACTCATGAAATACTCATGGAATGAGACAAGTAACGTTTATTCGAGTGCGGTATGTATTTTTCTGCGGGGATTGCGGTTAGTGCAGTAAAATGTCCGTCACCCTGAGACTCGGTTCTTTTCACTTGAAATTTTTCCTCCAATGTATGCAGTTACCTCGATACGCTAATAAAGTAGCATCTCGCGGCACGATCTCGACTAGACGCTAATGCGCCATCATTCGCGTACGGGAGCGCGGATTAAGTCGTTATCGCGCCGTGCATTCCGCGAGAAGGGGGAGGCAGGAAGGCAGGCAGACGGAGAGAAACGAGGCGACGTTTCCCGTCTCTCGGATTTGAAAAGTAAAATCCAGAGTGATCTCTCTCGCGGGATAGATCCGAGTGCACCACACAGTGGTAATACCAGTAGGTTAGATTCACGCTTGACCTGGGTTGAGCGGATACGTGTAACCATGTATCAAGCGGCGGCAAGAACGCCGCCGCTTCCGGATGCTTGTGCAATGTCGGGAACACACACGCACACATACACAACAGGGAAGTCGAAACGAAAGAAACGCTAATTATCGACGTCCGACGAAACTGATCTCCACGCAGCGAGGAAGGGATCGAGTCATCCGAGTAAAACGCTGTGGAGATTTTGTACTTTCTTTCGTTGAGGAGAGAGAGAGAGGGGGGAGGGATAAATAGAGAGAAAGAACGATCTTCTCCACGTTCGTTGACTTCCCCAGAGCAACCGTCTCGCTTTTTAACATCCTCTCACGCTCGGGGAAAAGGTTTTAGAGCGACTTTACGATCGGACGGCGAACAACCGTATCTATTAGTTATTCATGCTTCACGCGCTAAAGAGAACAACAAAGATATCACTTTCTAGACTCGTAAGAAACGTACTTCGCAAGAAATTGGCAGAAACGTACTTCGTAAGAAATTGGCGGAAACCGTGTCCATCTTTCCTTTGTCTGAGAGATCTGTCATCCAGCCGCATAGGTCTGTCCGTGTATCTGTCATCTCTTGTCCGCGGGCTTCTCACGTGCGCGAGCACTGAGGACGCGGCATTTCGCCTTGAAATTGCACCGCACGTAACAAAGGATTAATTTGTGCGAGCGCGCTGCGTCGGTGCCGGCCGCAACAATCTTACGTGAAGTAGGGCCGTAATTCCGTGAGAGAGAGGCGGTTGATCAAAAAAGCTACGTAAAACGCATATATAATGCCTGTAATACACGCGCGAGTACGGTTTTGCATCGCGATAGCTTTCTGGACGGAGCACGAGGTCCCGCGGTTGCTCGTTACGTAAGCCCCTTCCGCGGGAAAACTGTCTACCGGAAAACGTGTCACGACGATAATCCGTCTTGTCTAATGCACATTACGCTCCTACACATTACCGTGTGCGCATCCGCGCGAGCGCTGGCTTGCTGATTATGCTGGTTATACAATCGAAGATATGCGATGCTCTCACTCGTAAAGAAGCTCCCGATGCCGAGTTGTCGAGTCATTGACGTGTAAGGTAAACGTCCCGGATATTTAACGACGCAGGGCCTAATTTTCGGAGAATTGCACGATATTTAGTGATCTACTAGTATAATCGATCGAAAACTGTACACTCGGAAAAATGCATACTGCATTCGAGTAAATGTTACATATATTTTATAAGTTTGTTAGCCTCAAATCTATCATTAGTTTATCACAAACATTAAATTTATTCAAAATACATTCTAAATCCTGGTAAGCTAAAGTTAATTAATTAAATGTAATTAAATTTATTAAAATAAATTATTCTGAAAATTAAAATTAAAATTAAATTAAAATTATTATTTTAACATTAATTAATAAAAATTAATATTAGATATTTGAAAAATTAATAGTAATTAAATAAAAATTTACATTGACTAACTGAAAATTATTATTTTAATATTAATTAATATTAAAATATATATTCTAAATTCTGGTATTTTTCTCAATCAAGATTATTAAATTATTTTTATAAAACAGAAAATATAAAGTCGAAACAATTTTTTTTTAATAAAATTTTTTTGGGTAATATTTTTGTAATAAATTCTTCTTTCGAATACATGATAATACACTTTTTTCAAAGAGTACGGCCTAACGACTATGGATATTTTGATTTTGGAACTCCTGATAATTCTTTTTTGCATACAACTAAAGTTCACGTCGAGTTGATTTCTATTCAGCAGATAGCGCCATGTAAACAAAAACAAGTATCAGCTAATATTGTCCGTCTTTTATGGACAATAAAAATCTATCCTTAAAAGACGTTCTTTACTTTACTTTTACTTCTTTAAGTGTGAAGGTGAAAGCATAATCTAGTAAGTCACGCTAAATTTCAGCCAATTCTTTGTGACACCATTTGTTGAAATCGCGACTTTTTTGAGTCTATTTTTCTCGAGAATAGTAAGAAGCTCAGATTAGAGAGTTATATATTTTAAATCGACACGACTTTAATTGTGTCAAGCTTTAATCGTACACAAAAAAATTGTTATTATCGAAGACCCCAAAATCTCTTTGTAATGAGCATATTTTAAGACTATTATTAAGAAAATATTATTTGTTGAAAGTAATCATTACTTGTGAAACTTGATCTCT
This sequence comes from Odontomachus brunneus, assembly GCF_010583005.1. NCBI lineage: Eukaryota > Metazoa > Arthropoda > Insecta > Hymenoptera > Formicidae > Odontomachus > Odontomachus brunneus. The sequence goes on from NW_022639451.1 coordinate 3,504,407, forward strand.
TTGTAATGAGCATATTTTAAGACTATTATTAAGAAGATATTATTTGTTGAAAGTAATCATTACTTTGAAGTAGTCATTACCTTGAAATAAATAAACTGAGTAATTGTTTTTCTTTCTAGTAAAATAATTTTCTGTATAAAGTACAAATACATAAGTATATTTATTTTCAATGTAAAGTACATTTATTATATTAACACACAAAGTATATGGAAAAGAATTTCTAGATTCTTGTAAATAAAAATTTTATAGCGTAAAAATAAAGCAACATCTGGGCAATCTAAAATGCTTTTGCTAATTGTTAAACTATTTTCTGGTCCAATATCTCACAGAAAGTATTAGTCTACTGGTCTGGAATCTATTTGATTCAATAGAAATGTTAATAAAACTAATATACTCGAGTTGTTAACATAAATATATCGTATACTGTTTTGATAACTCGACTATTAATATTCAATAACATTGTTATTGAATTAAATGGATCTATTTATTAATGATTAATAATAATATATTTATAATTTATTATTATTATATACCGACAATTTATTATTGATTATTATCATATACCGATAATTTATTATTTATTTATTATTATATATTGATAATTTATTTATCATTATACAGGGTGTCCAGTAATTCACAAAGGAGTAGCGATGTATAGATAGATTAAGTCCAACAGAACAAAAGATTTCTGTACCATTTTGGGAACAACCACGTAAAATTTTGAGTTATTAATCAAAGGAGATTCATGAATGATTACTCGTCATATGGTAAATGAATTATGATGATAACGTTTACCGCTATTTGGATATTAGGTCAAATTAAACAAAAAAGTTCTGTACTATTTTTCTAATGACCACGTCGATATTTAGTTATTAATTAAAGAAAATTATTGTGCACAATTGTATACAAATCTTCATCAATTAATAACTAACATGTACGTGGTCATTTAGAAAATGATAGAGGACTTTTTTGCTCAGTTTGATCTAATATATGAGCATACAGCTGCATTTTTTTGTTCAGTTTAATCTAATCTACCCGTATACCGCGACTCCTCTGTGAATTACCGCACATCCTGTATATTGATATCCAATAAGTAAATTAATCTTCTGATAATTATTTGAAAAACAAATTCTCCTGTCGGAAATGTGTGAAATTCATTGAAGAAAATAGCGTAGCTATTAATATTATAATAGAAATAGAAACATTTGAAACTAATAATAATAAGTTTCTGTATGTGTCCGAACATAGAAATATATCGATCGATACTTTCATCTTAAATTGAAAAACATGATAAAAAAAACTTTACATCACGGAATACGAGAACAAAGGAAAAGCAGACAATGTCGTTGCTCTAACGATCTCGATACATATACAATGAATGACCGACTTGCTGTGGGACGAGAGTTTTTGTCCCGAGAGTTGCGCGTTGTACAGTTAGCAACGCGTAAAAGCAACGCACATTACGCACAAAACGTACGCCACGAGGCGTCATCTTTTTCGAATTAGGTGCTTTCAGAACACGGTATTCGCGAGACATTACACGCTCGCACCGAACACGCTTATCTGTCCCGAGGAAGTTGGAGGCATTTAAGACAGCACGAGAGCACGGCCACGTGTATCACTCGATCTCGCCTGAACCGAACAGCGTGGCGTCGCGTTACACTATATTACAGAGATTTAACGAAAGTTAATAGCCCGCGGCGCAAATTACACGTCGCACGAAGCCAATTGACTCTAATTTACGCCTTATCAACCGTTATCGTATTATCTCTAGCCAGAAATATGGCGCCGGTGTGCTCACGGACTGTACTGGCTGAGTATCCGATGAACAGAGTGCATCACGCGCGTTTATATGCAAAACGAGACTAATATGCTCGTCGATGTACCTTGGCAACAGTGCAGGACGCGGTATGAAATTAGTGCGCGGCAAATAGGGGAGATCGGGGATAGATATATTTTAGAATGCCAAAGTAACAATTTCTCAGATAATTGTTGTGACTGACTATAAACATGATAGAGGCAACCTTTTTCTATGTATTAACACTCGTCTGTTAACCATATATCTTGTTTTTTAATAACTAAAATATGAACATACAGCAATAGAACCATCTTATCCTGATACTAGATTCAGTTTCCTCGTAGTGCAGAAGGCAACGTATAAAATGTATATCCTGTTTTTATTAGTAGTTGCAAAATCTCCGCGAGAAGTCTGTACAGCTCTCCTGTCGGCCTTTAATTATGGGCTAACTTTACTTCACCCGACTGTATACTCTATTTCGATCATTCTATGCATGAAGATTGCGTTTATTACTAGAAATAGTATCAAATTGAGAAAAAATATCTAAAAATTAACAAATATTTATTAGGTGATATTTACATATTTATTTAAATAAAAAAAAATTTGATTTATAAGTAAACAATACTCAGTTTAAATGAAGAAAATTTTGATTTAAGTAAACAATATCCGTTTAAATAAAAAGAATTTTGATTTAAGTAAATATGTTAATGGTACCCATTTAATAAATATTTGTTAATTTTAAAATATTTCTTTCTTAATGCATACACTCAGTGCAAGAAATTTTATTCTAGCTAATAACACATAATTAATTATTTAATTAATTTTCATTTGATTCAGTCACGATGGACGATATTAATATAAAATTTCGAGAGGCACAACAATTTACTTCGCTATTGCCAAATTTTCTATTTTTTAACTGTAATATTATTCTGATTGTAATAAAACTCAGTTAAAAATATTTATGTTCTAAACCATTTACCGATTTTGTACCCAACATTTCTCTCAAGATAAATACTAGAAAAAGCACATGAGCAATATAATCCTAGGGCGATACACCCACGATCTCCCTTATAAATGTCATCGGGCGACCGCCAGTGCGCGGAATTCTCCGCGAGGAGAATGACCGACATGTCGCGTATTCCGCCGTGGGCAACTAATTAGATGCGACTTAAAAAGTTGCCGTAGCGGCATCGTTGTTTAAGTGGGACAAGGTGTCGCCCTGCATCGAACGCGGAGTGTGACCTACAGTAATACAGAACCGTTTCCACGCTTCTCGCCTCGAGAAGTTCCAATAACCGATTGCGAGAGAGACATTCTTCCTCTGAATTTCCACGTAATTTTTAATAACGATCGTAACAGAAATTATCACAGAATACACTTTATTATGAATAAATTTTCAAGATTTTTTTCAATGCATTTGTTTCCCCTTATAGAAATATCATACTAAGAATCATTGATAATTACTTATTATCCAGTATTTTTAATACTGAAAATAAGTAATTATCAATGATTCTTAGTATGATATTTCTATAAGGGTCAAGTATTCATAAATTTCATATCGGCAAGTCAATCATACATTTATCATAAGCATCAAATTTATTCAAAATACTTTGTGTATTTTGAATTCAAAATACACTTTGTGAATCTTAGTACGTTTAGCATTTTCGGTTTGCTTAGTATATAGAAGAAATCAACTTTTTCTTCGATAAAAGTTTATAATATTTTATTTTTCTTGTAAAGAGAATAAATCTTTCTTCTAAATACATGATGAGTTTTTTTGTTATTTGTAATGAGTATATTTTAAGATAATTATCAAGGAAATATTCTTTGTTGGAAATAACCATTACTTAAAAAGAGAAGGAAAGTAGATTTAGTAATTGCTCTTTTTAGCAGTAAAATTATATTTTTCTTTATGTATATATATATGTGTGTATGTATAAATATTTATCCTAAATTTCCATACAAAAAAATTAACTATAGGAGCTGAAATATATATATATATAATATATTAACTATGGCAGCTTAGTTTTATTATTAAAATAAAGACAGTTAACTTGTTGCTATCAAAACTAAATTTATTAGCTATTTGAACTTTGATGTAATGGTAAAAAAGATATTCGCTGCTAGATAAAACATTTTTATTATTACCACTTCGTTTTTCTTTTAAAACGCATTTTACACGCGTTTTACATGCGTTTTATATTACCGTTTATAAAAACATAAAACAGATGCCTTGTATTACAAATCCAACCAAAGTTTTCCATTGATTTTTACAGCCACGGAAATACAAAAATCGATGTCTTTCGTACTTTATAATTATGCTGTTTGATCCTTATTCCACAAAAGGGCGATTTCACGTTCATCGGAAGCGCGGTAATTTCCCCTTTCCAATGATTCTTGTTTCAAGTTGCTACGATATCTACGAATGTTAAAGATATCTACGAGTTATTAACGATTGTATCGAGCCGCGCGCGTTATAGATCGTTCGGCGTTATCACTGCAGCGAGCTGTGATACGTCACAACGCGACGCATGAATGGAATGCGAAACGTGATTGTGTTGCTTCCGGAAAGTAACCTGTCCGCGACGGCACGCAACGAGTTCGGCTAGCTGCCCTCCCCCCCCTCTGCGGCTCAGATAAGCATTGAGTTACGCCCACTAGTTCGCTGCGACGAAACGGTCGTTCACCTCTTTTTATAGGAGCAACAAGAAATTCCATTTTCTTCTAACAAAACGCGCTTGTTTCGCTCATTTTCAACTAACTTGGAGTTAAGAGGATGACGGAGCGAGCAATGAACTTGATAAGCGTCGATAACGTACAGCGATCATTAAAAAAGATCATAAAATTATTCTATGTTAAAAATCAATGGAAAACTTTGGTTGGATTTGTAATACAAAGTATCTATTTTATGTTTTTATAAACGGTAATATAAAACGCATGTAAAATGCGTTTTAAAAGAAAAACGAAGTGGTAATAAAAATGTTTTATCTAGCAGCGAATATTTTTTTTACCATTACATCGAAGTTTAAATAGCTAATAAATTTAGTTTTGGTAGCAACGACGTTAACTGTCTTTATTTTAATAACAAAATTAAGCTACCACAGCTATATTTCACCTCCTGTGGCTACTTTTATTTAAACGTTATCATCATTTACCGATGATATCGAATTTATGTACACATAGATACCTATTTTTTTTATATATATTACATTATTTTGTGTTAGATATATGTTTAAACGAGTTTGTTATCATTATTCGTGATCCATTAGTAAATGTAACTTGTCCCTATTACTCATAACAGCGTTACTTTCTAAATATGTATCGTATTTTAAATTCCAAACTTGTATTTGAAATGACCAAGTACACGAAAAAAGAAAAATAAAATTATTCAGATTCATAAAAAAAACTTGGCACGCCTGGATTGTAATAACTATTTCAATGTTACCTACAAGTATTCTATAATCTTAGTGTGAAATGAAATATGTTTTAGAATTCTATAATGAGTCTTGATGTTATCCGGGCGTGCCGAATTTTTTTTGTGAATCTAAATAATTTTATTTTTCTTTTTTCGTGTACTTGGTTATTTCAAATACAAGTTTGGAATTTAGAATACGATATAGATTCAGGAAGTAACGTTGTTATAATGAGTAATAGGGACAAATTACTAATGGATCACGAATAATAGTAATAAACTCGTTTAAACATATATCACACATCATAACACAGAATAATGTAATATATATAAAAAAATAGCTAACATAACAAAGTCTAATAACAAATAAAGTGATTATAAAAATGATAATTAATCATAGTCACTTGGCGCGAATTTTCTGATATCATTAATTTTGTAGTAGAAGAGTACAGTTTGTTATAGGAATAATTTTTTAATATAATTTTTGTATGGATTATTTTGTATTACAATTTTCTTTTTTTTTACGGAGCGCGGAAACTACACGCTTTTTTTTATCTTTTTTAAAAGATAAATTTTTGGGGATTTATGTACATACACATAGATACTTATGGAATAAAGACGATCGTCAAATAGGCGCTAACATAATACTGCTATCATCTTTTCACAGATGTTATGCAAGTATGCGTGCTACGTTGTCACTTAAATTTTTTTACACATAGACGTTACGTAAATGTACGTTACCGATACTCGCATTTTCTCCAAAATAAGCTCTTGCTACTTTTCTGATGAATTTTTTAAACCACTTGTGTACTGGGTGTATCAAAGAAAGAGTTTTTAGAGAAGAGTGTTGTGGGCGTAAGCGTAGTTTGCGAATAATTTTTTGAAAAATACGTTACCTATTATTTAAGTTTTCAATATAATTAGCAACGGTAATTTGAAATATCATTTTCATTTCGCTAATGATTGACTAATACACTTTATTTAATGATTGACTATTACACTTTATTTTCGCACGTAATTTTATCATATAAATTGGAGCAGTCAGTATACTGTTATTTTTTAAAAATGTTTTGAAAAATTGAAAACTGAAATCAGTGTCACGATAGCAATAGTTCCACTTCGTTTTCATCTTTGGGGTAGAAATGCTCTATTTCATTTATGTATGTACTTTTATTATACAAAAGCATTTTTAATTTGGTTAAATCAACACAAAGTAAAATTTGTTGGGAAATGTCGTTGACGTGATATCGAATACCTCTGCAAAACTATTGTCTCGTGCTGATTCGACAAAATTAAAAACCTTTTTACATGGTGAAAGTATGTGCGAAAATAAAGCGGAGTATCCATCAATATGAGACGAAAACGATAAGGAACGGTTTCTATTATGATATCGAATCTTTCTGTAAAGTTTACTTCTTTCTGCGTCGAATTAAAAACTCTTTTACATGATGAAAGTACGTCCGAAAATGAGGCGGAGCATACCACGTAATCCGGGAGACGATGCAGAGCGAAATAGTCAAACTTCACGTCATTTTCGAAAATACGCCTTTGCAAACACGAAAATTTCTTTAGAAAAATTTAAAAAATTATCCCTTAATTAACTCGGCTTAGTAAATTAGCGAAGACTCAAAACACTTCGTTTCGAATCTCGGCTTAATAATTTTTCTGAAACACAAAACACATCGGTTCGAGTGTCGGATTAATAATTTAGCGGAAACACAAAACACTTCGGTTGAATCGCGGTTTAATAATTTAGCGGAGTCTGAAAACCCATCGGTTCGAATCTCGGCTTAATGGTTTAGCGGATTCTCAAAACACTCAGGTCCGAATCTCGGCTTAATAATTTAATTTGTTATCTTTAATTTGTCGAAATTTAATTGTCATCTTGTTAACAACAAATGCGTATGCATAAGAAAATATCTCCTAAGAGATAGTATGTCGTATATAATACGACATAACAAATTATAAAGTATATTAATCTAATAGTATGTATCGAGCATATATAGAGTATATATAAAACATACATAGAGCATAAAAGAAGCATATATAACATATACAGAGCAAATAAATATGACATGTTGAAATGTATCAGTTTAATATATCATCAAGAAATAATCCGACGAAAAAGAAGCTTGCCAAGTCGAAATTTCAATTGGCCACTGTTATGCAAGAATGATTAAATTAAAAAAATTATAAGCTTTTATCAATGAATACTTCATTCACATTTTAATCCAAATAAAAAAATCAAGCCTTATAGATGCTTGAAATGAACTAAAAAACAGTTTTTATATTTTTTATTAGTCGCGTATTTTTGCACATTTTTCTAAGGATTGGGCTAGTCAGTTAAGTCTCTTAAAGAAATAGAAATGCTTGACTCGTTGAACTATTGCGAAAATCTCAGAGCTAAATTCTTTGGTTGGATCATTCTTACGTAACTCCGACGAATTGCAAATTCCAATTCTTACTTTAGTTCCCGTCGGACCCAATGCGATTTACGTCTACGTGCATATCATCTACATAAAGTGACGCTTTATGTCTACTATATCAGTGTCTAAATTGAGCGCTCACCATTGCGCGTCGTCCCACGGTGTCCAGGGTCCACCAGCCATCCTGTCGCTGCACCTGACACTGCAATGATCCTCGAATCACGGTGCCTGTAATTCACTCCCGACCGCGGTAGTCTAACGGAGGTTTCACGAAAAATCCCGTCTTTCTTGTGGGATACACTTCGAGATGCGAATTGCGTATGAAATATCGCAAACTGCGTCTTCGAGGAAATGTAGGCCTTTCGAATAAACGACGAGTATGTGCGATGAATTCAGTAACAGTGCGATCGAGTTGTAGTGTATCGCTAAACACGCGCCACGCGAATCGCTTATGAAGAAAACGGAATCCGCGAGCGAAGGGAACACGCGATACGAATCGAAGGCCGATCTCGCGAAATCTTTCGACGCGTAGCTGAAATCATCTGTGCGAAACTCTCACGTACGACAAGGAATATCCCTAATGTAACGTGTCAATGGAGCAGCGTAGTAGGCTGCAATACAGCTCCGCAATATTTTTGCGGATAACAACTCCGCAATATTTTTGCAAAGACAATTCCGCAATATTTTTGCGAAGACAATTCCGCAATATTTTGGTGGATAATAACTCCGCAATACCTTTGCAAAGATCATTCCGCAATATTTTTGCGGATAACAGCTCCACAATACTTTTGCGAAGTTTACTCGCGACTCTTCCGCAAATACAATCCGGTGAAATTCGCAAACCTATCAAATTAATAGTCGCGAACGCTAGCGTGAATAAAAAATTAAAAACTATGAAAATTGTGACGATAGAGATAAAGATTCTATTCAAAATTCACGCAAAAAAAATTATCACGTGACGTCTGTCTTCGTTCGATGGAACCTATCGCGTAAGTAAACAAACAATGCTTGCATGTCTGACTTGTGTACATCGCGTTTTTCGCAAGGGATCAACGCTCGCTACCATTGTCTCTATTTGTCCCGCATTAAGAAACTCTAATTCTAAGTGAAAAATTGAAACCTGAAAATTTTCTGTGACAATCGTGAAATTAATTTTGCGGGCAGTTTATATAATATAATCAGTTTATATAATCACGTTAGATCGCTTCGCGCAAGTGCCACACGATATCGAATTTTACTTAATAACGAAGCACAAACTCTACTTTATGAAATATAATCGCGATTCAAGCTCACGTGAGAGAGAAAATTGACGACCGGCGGAAGATTTGTGACGTGGGTGGTGTGATTGTGCATTTTCTGTGGCGCAATTTTATTGCGTGTTGGCGCACTGCTCGAAACACCTGAAAGATCGCATTCAATAAACCTGAATAATTTTAAAAAATTCTGAATATTCAAAGCGTATATTCAATATTTTAAACATCTACCAGATAGTGTTGCGCTTTAATTAATCAAAATTTCCTCCGACAAAAATTGTCGACCAATCAATAATCTAAGTTCATCAATTTATAAATATATATACATTGGAAGAAAAATATTTGAAAATTTATTTGCCAAATTTATATAAAATATCCATTATCACTAATATTATTTAAAAAAGCGATCTTTCAATTATTTCGAGCAGTGTAATTTTTATTGGACGTACACATACACATTTTTAACTGCACCTATACATACTACAACTACAGCAAAATAAATCGCATTGATTTGATAAGCATGCACTACATCGAAAGACTTTTTGTCTTTCTATTATCAATATATTTTGACTCACCAAACCGCTTATCAGGGTAGCCACATTCTGCTTTCGTTTCTGAAACAGAAAAATGCCATTTCGCCGATTAGATTCGTGCATTGATGACGATTTGACTGAAGAAGTTTGAAGGATTAAAAAAAAATAAAAAACGCGATATTTTTCACGCTGGAAGAATTTTTCGGAATGCATTCACACTTGGAATATAATATTCCACTTTCCTTTTCCTCAATATTGCAAATAAATTTCTTAATCAGAACAAATCAAAATTTTTCAAATGGTGATGTTACTCAGAAAAACTTCTCCCCGCGTGTAATTACGATTTAACGCGATCTTTGATTCGATTCAAATTATCTCGATTTCGAACAAGAGAGTTATCAATCTTGTCGGATTTTTAATTACAAATGTTAATTAATGAAGCTCACCTTCGCGCTAACCCCGCTCGGCCCGAGCCAGATCCTCTGGCGCAACGGTCTCTATAAGTCGGCTGGTAGTCTGTTTCGTCTCTGCAACAAAAAGCAAATTTAATTTAGTATTACACAAGACAATGAAGGCATTAAGGAACTCGATTTCAAACAAGAGAATTTCCAGTTTTATCGGAATTATGAATTCAAATTAGTGAAACTCACTTTTGCGCCAACTCTGCCAGACCTGAGCCGGATCCTCCGGCGTAGCATCACCTTAGGGTCGACTGCTCGTCTCTGCAACAAAAAACAGATTTAATTGAGTATTAATTAGTTACACGACGATGAATGCATTAAGGAACTCGATTCTAAACAAGAAAATTTTCAATTTTCTGTCGGATTTCTAATTATAAGTGAACCTTCGAGCCGACTCAAACAGGCCCGAGCCGAATACTCTGGTGCGGCATCCCCTAGGCATCGCAACCCCTAGAACCGCGTGACTGCGTCTACTCTATTGGATCTCTGTGACAGAAATTTAATTT